>NC_057814.1:437626534-437663655 GCF_018294505.1 Triticum aestivum
AGAGGTAGCATCGATCGGCTTCAGTTAGCAGCAGTAGCGAAGGAATCGCTCGATCGGGTTCAGTTAACCGCTAACGATCGATCGCTCGGGTTCAGTAACGCGTATCCTACAGTGCAATTGCTCGGGTTCAGTTAGATCCCAACGCCTCACTCAGGTTCAGTTAGAGCCCAACGCCTCGCACCCACGCGCGTGCGTGTATGAGAGAAACGCGCATCGCTCGGCCCCGACCACCCACCGTAACTGGGAACACCTCGAGATTTTCCTCGCCCTCGCTTCTACCACGGTTTTTTCCGTCATGGACGGCCCAAAGAATGTCATGCAGCTGCGTCTCTGGCCCGCCCAGGACGAAAAGCCCATTTTCTGTCATGATTTTTTGTCATAGAAGTAGGACCCCACCACATCTATAATGATACCGGGTTTTGTCACAATTATTGTCATAGAAGTGTCATAAGTATGGCATAATTTTTTTTCGTTCGGCCCAAAATGTCACGGATGTGTCTTTTTTTGTAGTGCAGGTCATGTCATGCAAGAAAATGGAGTGCTAGTTGAAGCCACGTGATGTGCATCTTGGGTTAAACTGTAAATAGAATCTTACTCTTGAGTAACTCCAAAAGCGGCCATCGAAGATCTTTATTGGATTTGTTTTTCATCACGAGCACATCGAGGTGAAAGATATGCAGGTTCAGTGGGTCCTCTTGCATTTTCACTTACATGTGGGACCGCATGTGAGCAAACAGAAGATGGGCTCCGCGCATTTGCTGGCTGGCTGAGAAGAGAGAGAGAGAGGAGGGCTGAGCATAGACTCCAGGAAATTTGTTCTACGTAACCAGTACCTCGATATAGGCTTGATATAGTGGGGTGGCATGGGCCATAACTAGCATTCACGTCTAGCAGTACGGCACACGCCACCCACGCGAGTCCCATCTGACACCAATTTTCTTGGAGTCCATGCTACAGCCATCTCTTCTCCCTCCTGTTTTCTCAGCCATCGCGCGATGGGCGGGGTGGGGGTTTGCCGATAGTCGGTTTGCTCAACTGCGGTCCCACTTGTAAGTTAAAATGCAACACATCACGCATTCCCCCCCTTGAGCGGCGTGCCAGACCAACCATGTGGGGGTACGACGCAAACACGGCAGGCTTTTCCTTTCGAACTTGTAACTTCTAAAATTTGGTTTTGCTCCATGGCGCAACCGATAGATAGAAATAACGATTTTCCCTACAGTAATGAGAAGTTTGGTTTTGGTGCGGTTCATGCATGGAGTACGTACAAAAATTATGAAGTTGATGCGAAAGTAAGATAATTACTAGTAGTACCATATACTATTACATGGATTTGACGAAAAGATAAAGATACATACGGACCCATCAACGACATCCTCATGCCCTAGTGCGCCGGGTCACCAACCGATGTGTGAGGAGCAGCGGCGTTGGCGCCGAGCTCAACGTGCTTCTGAACAATGCCGTCCAAGTTTGCCCTGCTGTCCAAGAAGGCCAGCGACCTATCGTCCTCCTCTTGCATGTAGTAGTCCTTGTGGATGATTTGCTCATAGACGTGGGTGATTATGTCGATGGTGTCTTGCTGTGCGAGGCGCTGCGTGGCGAGCACAACCTCAAGGTGGACATTCTCCGGCGCGACGGCGGGCAGTCGCAGGGCCACCAGTGCGTCGAAGAGGTTGTCACCATAGAGGCTGTTGAGGGTGGCGGGCATCGCAGAGCCTGGGCGCGTGGGCTGGAGGCGTACGTCAAGGTCGTCCGTGAGCTTCTTGGCGACGGTGAACTTGTCTAGGAAGCTGACGAGAACCTCGTCGAACAAGGAGACGAAGCAGTTGTCCAAGCGGCCTCTCGCCTTGGCGGCCTCACGCACGACCTGGAGACGTTTCTCGGTGCTGGGCTGCAAGCCGGCGTCGTGGACCATCTGGCACAACCGGCTGATGCTCGCGCTCATCGCCTCCATGGGTCTAGCTTCTAGTTAACTGATCTTGCGATTGGATTGATCATGCTTGCCCTTGGTTAGGGTGCGTAGGTGCATAGGATTTCGAAGATTGGACTGGCGGGGGGCATTTATATGAGAAGTGCAGACTGCATTGCATTCACGTGTGTGTTGGCCATCTACTCCTCGGCCCTCTACTGCACCGGCCTTTGGCTATATGACAGGTGGGCCAGCCAGTAGTTGGGCCCACCTATCACACACCAAAGGCAGGTGCAGTAAGTCAATGAAGCTGCGTTCCTGTGGGACTGAGCTCCGGTGCCTTAACTGCACCTCCCTTTAGCTGTATGACAGGTGGGCCAGCCACCTGTTGGGCTCACCTGTCATAAACCCAAAGGCAGGTGTAGTAAGTCAATGAAGCTGCGTCCCCCTCCGTGCCGGTGCAGTATAGTCATCTCACCGGACCTCTAGTTGGGGCCAAACGAGAGAACTTTGATGTTTACTGGTTTATTGGTCCCCTTTGCATTTTGCGCCAAGTTTTGACCTTTGATTTAACTAATAAAATGTTAATGCATGTAACTAAAAATGTTTTGCTAAGTAGTCTCAAGTCATTGGATGCATACACACCCCACGTCTCGTGTTGGGTGATTTCTTTTTTCGTGGCAAAAAACAGGGAACGAGGTGGGTAGTTAATGCACCGCGCCTAAAAATTTTGGGATTACTATTTGGTTTTCGTAACGTGACTAATCCACCAGTACGGAGGGAGTACAATAGTAGTCTGATTGATGAGACTTCAGATTTGAGCCATCTACCGGAAGGAATAAAACAATACACCATGTATTTATTTACAGGGGGAGTAGTAAATTTTTTGTGACATGCATTACTAGATATTGCTAGTCAAATACTAAATCCAGACGGACGTGGTAGTACTACTAAATCCAAACGGTGGTGCTAGTACTAGTAGTAGTAGTACTACCAATGTAGTAGTACTGTACTACACGTTGGTCAAATTATTACGTGCTGCTCCTCACATTGAAGTGACAAGACCCTGCGCCGGAGATGACACCTGAGTGTAGGCACCGTGTTTGGCATACCAAAGTCAGCCTCACCGTCTGCAGTCACTATCATCATGGCTGTAGAGCTAGCCTGCTTACAACTAGCCGTGTTCAACATAATTTCCCGTGCGTAGGTGCCCATGCATTGCACGGAACACCAAGATTGGGGGTGGACGGCGCCAGCAGTGGCCATCACGCCAGATTTTTCAATGGCCTTCTAGATGTGGTGGGGAGGAGATAAGGCTGATTGTGAGTGGCAAGGAGTTGTTTGTAAATAGGGAACAAGTGCGTGTGTCTTTTTGCAAAACTTCACAAGTTTGGTTTGTATGCGTCAGATCTAGATCCGACGGCTATTGGTGAAAGATGGCAGGCACAACATCATCACCAACTCATGACCTCTTTGATTCGCAGCAATTTGAAAACGCAGGAATAGGACACATCAATATTACAAGTTTCAAACTGATATTACAAATGTTAGGAGTAATGCTGCACCTACGAAGAGGGAATTACTAGGAAGTTTACGTAAGAACTTTCGTTACTTTAGGTGGATGCAGCATTATTGTACAAACTAAAATCCACCGCCCTAACAAGTCACTAATGGGCAAATAAATTTTTGAGTCTTAGGCCACTTGATGTTTCAAAACCATTCAGCTTCTGCGGAGACTTTGTCATTTAGGCTTAGACGCTTGCGGTAATCAGCACGCCATTCATTATTGCGCCAGAGAACGCCTAACCTCATTACCTTGAGCACACTTGCCTCCAGAACAAAGAACCTGGCCAAATTAATCTCTGATGTGCTACCTCGGTAGTCGATCAAATCAATTTATGTAAGATGGAGATCAAGGCATTCGATGAGATTGTTATAGTGCAGCACATTTTTCACTTTCGGGTCTTTTTTTATCTGCAAAAGAAGAGAACATATTAGAGCAGCTGGCTGTATATGTTTGCCATGTCATCAAGAGGTACCAATATCATTCGCTCATATGATAGGGTTGGGTGGCAAGTGATATTTTTTCACTCTCTCTCTCTTTCCTCTCATTTACCTAGGAGCACGTGAAGAGCTTGGGCATTTGTTGCCTACCACAATGTGGCCGATGCCATATTTATCAAAAGTATGCCACATAATACGCATCGATGTCAAATCAAAAGATTTTGGCACCGCTCTAGCAATGTGAGAGAGTTGGCACCGCTGTGCACACAGACCCACATGTATAAACAAATCAATCAAACCAACTACACCGGCCTCTCACTCTCCCAAACAAGTGTTTTTTTGTTGCCTCAGTCCTCTCCCTCTCCCACACAAGTGTTTTGTCATTGTGTGAGTTAATTTGGCACCGGAGCAAAGTACGTAATCCAGATTGGGGCACCAGGTGAGCAATGGAGGGGCATCGATGCCAAATGCATCACAAGTGAATTTGGCACGTGTTTTGGCCTACATAGTGGAGGGCCGTTATAGCCCACTTTTGTACTACCTCATATTTAGTGTAAAATGTTGACCATAGATTTACCTAAGAAAATGCCAATGCATGTCACAAAAAATTATACCATTTGAAATTATGTTTAAATACGAATCCGACGATTTAATTTATAGTGACATCCATTAACATTTTTTCAGTTAAATCTATGGTCAAATTTTGATACTACAAAATAGGAAGAGTAAACCAGGACGGAGGTAGAACTTGCTCTTAGGGTAACCATAGAGTTACTAGTCTAAGTTACTTGCCACTATGACTAGCCTAGGCTACTATAGTAGTACAACAAGAAAACGATGCAGGTGATCACGTGAGAAAAAAATACTAAAAACATTTATTTCGGTGCAGCGCGTAGATGCAGTTGTGAACACTTCACTTGTCATCATAATTTGGGAAAATTACGAAAATTTGAGCTACGTTGTGATTACCGTTTACTAATAGGAAAGAAGTTTCACCTTGATGAGAAGCTTCTCCGTGCACGGAAAGCATGTAAGGAATCCAACAACTTGATCCAGATTGGGGCCGGTAGATTTTATTGCCAAGATACACTGTGCGCATAGACTGGGTCAAGCTTGTGGGAATCATTTTCTGGATGATAGTCGTAAATACATCAAGAAGAAATTAAAAAATGTGAATTTCAAGAATACGGAGAAGAAGATGAGTGTTGTACCAGAACGATTACGGATCCAATAAAGAGTTCGGAGAATTTGGCAGACGAGTACACCAATGCTGTTAATTTCGGCGCATCAATGACCCTGATTTTTGTTGGACCTTCTAGATCAGATACAAGCAATCTCTCAAGGAAAGGCACATTCTCAATGACCATAACGTGGAACAGCTGGAGTGATCTCTTCCCAATTGATGTCTTGTTGTGGGGCCAGTGAGGGAGTCCTGGATTAAGGGGTCCTCGGGCGTCCGGCCTGTTGGACATGGGCCGGACTGATGGGCTGTGAAGATACAAGACCGAAGACTCTCACCCATGTCCGGATGGGACTCTTTTTGGCATGGATGGTAAGCTTGGTGATCGGATATGAAGATTCCTTTCTTTGTAACCGACCTTATACAACCCTAGTACCCTCCGATGTCTATATAAACCAGAGGGTTTAGTCCCTAGAGATAATCATAATCATATAGGCTAGACTTCTAGGGTTTTAGCAATTGCGATATAAACCAGAGGGTTTAGTCCCTAGAGATAATCATAATCATATAGGCTAGACTTCTAGGGTTTTAGCAATTGCGATCTCGTGGTAGATCAACTCTTGTAATACTCATATTCATCAAGATCAATCAAGAAGGAAGTAGGGTATTACCTCCACAGAGAGGGACCGAACCTGGGTAAACATCGCGTACCCCGTGTCCTGTTACCATCGACCTTAGACGCACAGTTCGGGACCCCCTACCCGAGATCCGCCGATTTTGACACCGACATTGGTGCTTTCGTTGAGAGTTCCGCTGTGACGTCGAAAACAGGATTGATGGCTCGCCTTGTTATCAAGGACGATATCACCTCCGAAGGAGCCCTGGCCTCAGGCCAAACCCTCCGGCTGGGTGGCTTCACCATGACCGCCCGTACGGCCGTCAAGCCGACGATGACTTCTCGGGCCATCAAAAATCACCTCCGTGTTGACTCCGAATGCTCCAAACTGGTGGTTCCAACGGAGTTATCGTCTTTAAACGAACTCCTAGATCACATCGCTGCCTTGGGGGTCGCTACAGACTATGATCGGATTGGGCTTAAACCCGATCAGAGAGAAATCAAATCTTCGCCGATCACCCATCAAATAGCGGTAGTAGAGGAACAAAACAACAACTCTTCCTCTATATTGAGGATGAACTATGTTCGGATTTCCGAGCTCGAAGAGCCGGATACCTGTCCGTGGAATGACATGCCCTGTCCTTGGAACCTAGAATCGGAAGATAGGCCTGAAAAATTAGTTGATATCCCGGAGCCCGAACCATTAAGCTCGGAGATTTCTCAAACTCAGGATCCCAATTTGGGTCAGGGTTCGGATTTAAAACCATCCACCAACCCAGATATACGCGATCTCATGTACATACGGCAACAGTCTCAGGAAACAGTCCATCACTTTTGGGCTAGATTCCTCCTTGTCAAAGACAAGATGAAAGATTGCCGTGACGAAGACGCGATCTCAGCATTTTGCAATAATTGCACGGACGTAGGAATCCTCAACGCCATCAACTGCCGTCGCGTATTACACTTCGCTGACTTGGCAACCATCATACAGAAGTTCCACGCCATGGAAAGCGCCTGGAAAACTCAGGCAGCTCGCTGGGAACCACCGGTTTCCACTCAACCCTTCGTCCAGGGAAAATGGATGCACCCTCGCGGGGCACCCAAACCAATAGTAAAGAAATCTAAGTCCATTACGGGGCGCAGAACCGTTCTGAAGGGATGACTCGATAGGCCATGCAAAATACACACAACACCGGATACCATACCAACCCACAGCCTTAGAGCATGTTGGATACTCCGGCAAGTGGCCAAGAGCGGTGAGGATATCCTCACCAAAAATACCCCAGAGCAACAACCCCTGGAAGACGAGAACCTCAGCGTATTGATGGTCTTCGAGACTTTTGCGTGAAACAATCGGTGCAAAAGGGCCCTCCGCGACCTCGCCGAAGTCTGCCAAGTCACAGCAACAAACCCTTGGAAAGACACGGCCATAACTTTCAATGGCAGTGACGAACCAAAATTACGGACAGTCCGGGCACCGGCCGCCTTGGTCCTCAATCCAATTGTGGACGGTTTTCGGCTCACCAAAGTGCTCATGGACGGCGGCAGTGAAGTAAACCTCATCTACGAGGATACACTCAACAAAATGGAAATAGACAGGAGCCGCATTGAGCAAACCAGCACGACCTTCCGAGGAATCATTCCCAATCGGGAGGCGCGATGTGCGGGAAAAATCACACTTGACGTGGTATTCGGCACGCTGGAGAATTATCGGTCCGAAGAGATAACCTTCCAAGTGGCCCCTTTCAACAGCGGATATCACGCCCTATTGGGGCGAGATGCATTTACACGCTTCCAAGCTATACCTCATTACCGGTACATGAATCTCAAGATGCCTGGGCCCAATGGTATCATCACTCTTGCCAGTGATCCGGACATAGCACTCCGCGCCGAAAACAAAACCGCATCCCTGGCCCTCGAGGCACTGTCTGAAGCCCTCGCGGCCGAAGAGCTAACCGCGCTGCGCTCCACTGTGGATAGGGACGACGTAATCCTGGACAAGCGACCCAAATCCACCTCCTTTAAACCAACAGATGAAATAGTCAAATTTCAAGTCCACCCGACGGATCCCAAGAAGACAGCATCCATCGGGGCACAACTAGACCCAACGGTTGACGCCACGCTACGAGAGTTCCTGCGCGAGAACTTTGACATATTCTCCTGGCACCCTTCTGATATGCCAGGAATCCCACGCAGGTTGGCCGAACACAGCCTTAACATAGTGAAGGGATATAAACCGGTCAAGCAAACACTGCGGCGCTTTTCCGAACCCAAACGACAAGCTATGGGGGAGCAGCTAGCCAAGTTAATCGAGGCCGGATTCATCAGAGAAATAAAAAATCCGGACTGGCTAGCAAACCTGGTGATGGTGCCAAAGAAGGATAAATCCTGGCGCCTATGCGTCGATTTCAAAGACCTCAACAAGGCTTGCCCTAAGGATCCCTTCCCCCTCCCTCGCATCGATCAGACTATTGATGCTACCGCAGGAGACGACTCACTGTGTTTCCTAGATGCATACTCCGGATACCATCAAATCAAAATGAAGGAGTCCGAGATGGCCGCAACGACATTCATTACCCCATACGGGCCATTCTGCTTGAACACTATGCGCTTCGGGCTAAAAAACGCCAGGGCCACCTACCAACGCATGATTCAAACATGCCTGGAGAAACAGATCGGCAAGATAGTTGAAGCTTATGTGGATGACGTCGTCATCAAAACTAGGCACGTCGAGTCATTGATAGATGATCCGCATCTCACATTCGACAACCTCCGTACATATGACATCAAGCTCAATCCGAAAAAGTGTTTTTTCGTCGTTCCCGCTGGAATATGCTGGGCTTCATCGTTTCCAATAGGGGAATTGAAGCAAACCCAGCCAAAATCCGAGCTTTGCACAATTGGCTACGCCAACAGACCTTAAATAGGTCCGAAAACTAGCTGGATGTGTGGCAACTTTAAGTCACTTTATCTCCAGACTAGGAGAAAAAGCACTGCCACTCTATCGCCTTCTCCGACGCACCGGCCACTTCGAGTCGATGGATGCGGCAACGGCCGGACTGGAAGAAATAAAGGTTCTTTTAGCGAGCAACCCAATCCTGGCCACACCGAACATCGGCGAACCCATGCTATTATACATATCGGCAACGCACCAAGTGGTGAGCGCGGTGCTCGTCGTCGAGCGAGAGGAGGACGGACACAAATTCCCGCTCCATAAGACGGTATACTACGTATCCACTGTCCTCACACCATGAAAATCTCAGTACCCTCATTACCAAAAGATAGCATACGCGGTCTTCATGGCATCCCGGAAGCTGCGACACTACTTTGAAGAGTGCTCAATCACGGTGGCTTCCGAAGTACCACTCAATGACATAATAAACAACCGCGATGCCACAGGCCGGATTGCCAAGTGGGCCATTGAGCTCCTTCCATTCGACATAACATACAAACCGCGCTGGGCCATGAAATCCCTTGTACTGGCCGACTTTGTCGCCGAATGGACAGAGGCCGAACTCCCTAAAGAGTATGGCACATACTCCAACTGGGTCATGCATTTCGATGTCTCCAAAATGCCGGCAGGCTTAGGAGCGGGCTTGTCTTAATGTCCCCCACTGGCGACATAGTTCAGTACATACTCCAAATATTATACACATATTCCAACAATGCAGCCGAATACGAGGCCTTATTGCATGGTCTTCGGATGGCTGTCTCCAGGGGCATACAACGCCTGGAGGTGGGCGGGGATTCAAACCTCGCAATAACCCAAACAGATGGAGACTTCGACGCCAAAGATCTGAAGATGGCGGCCTATCGTAACGCCGTTCTCATAATGTCGGCTCGGTTTGAGGGGCTCGAGAGAGTAATCAGGCGGCAGATGTCCTTGCTCGCATCGGCGCCAAGTGGGACCCCGTCCCGCCTAAGATATTCCTAGAAATGCTCTTCAAGCCATCCGTGGTGTGGCAAGGGGAGAGCGGCAACACTAGTCCAGATCCGATTATACCCCAGATTCCGAACACAATACCGATATCATCGGGCGCTCAGCCACCGAAATAACACCATCGGCCCATCTTATCATGGTAGTAATTGCCCCATGGACCGAACCCTTCTTGGCCTACCTTAATAGGCGAGAGCTCCCTGACGATCAGAATGAGGCTCGCTGCATTCTTCGGCGTTCGAAATCCTACAAGGTCCATGATGGAGAGCTCTACAAGAAAAGTGCTACCGGAGTACTTCAAAGATGTATCTCCGAAGAAGTGGGACGTCAGCTCTGGGGTGAAATTCATGCCGGTCTCGGTGGTCACCACGCCACGGCTCGGGCCACAGGTTTCTATTGGCGAACAGCCGCAGATCCACGGACCTTGTCCAACATTGCGTCGGATGCCAGCTTTTCACCAACCAAAGCCATATGCCACCCACCGCTCTACAAAAAATCCCCATCACTTGGCCTTTTGCGGTCTGGGGGCTTGATATGGTCGGACCACTTAATGGAGGAAGGGATAAGAAAAAATTTCTGCTAGTCATGGTAGATAAGTTCACTAAGTGGATAGAGGCCAAACTAGTTAAAACGGCCGAAGCCGGACCCGTGATAGACTTCATATCTTGTGTCGTGCACCGTTATGGTGTCCCACACAGCAACATCACCGATAATGGCTCCAATTTCACAGCCGATGAGGTGAAAACCTGGTGTGCTAATCTGGGCACTAAGCTCGATTACGCCTCTGTCTATCACTTGCAAACAAACGGTCAAGTCGAACGAGCCAACGGTCTTATTATGAGCGGCATCAAGCCTAGACTAGTGCGGTCTTTGAAAGAATCAGACAAGCACTGAGTTGAGGAGCTCGACTCCGTACTCATGGGGCTGCGGACCATGCCCAATCACACTACCGGATATACACCCTTCTTCATGGTGTACGACGCAGAGGTTTTGTTGCCCTGCGACATTATTCATGACTCACCTCGTGTGCGCATGTATGAAGAGAGAGAGAGGCCGAGCTTGATCGACAGGACAGCTTAGATGCCCTGGAGGAGGAGTGCCACATCGCAAAAGCCCGTTCCGCATTTTATCAACAGTAGGCTCGCAGATATCAAAGCAGGGTAGTGCGGGCCAAGACTTATAATGTTGGCAAACTCGTTCTATGCTTGCCAGAGAAGAAAAAGGACAAACTCAAGCCCAAGTGGGAGGGTCCTTCCATCATTGACGAAGTTGTGACCGGAGGAGCGTACCGCCTGCGTGATGCATCAGATAATCGCTTAGAGCCGAACCCTTGGAACGCGGCCAGACTTCGAAGATTCTACTCCTAGAGCCGAACTCTTTGTTCGTCTTCTTCCCCCTTTTTTGTTTCCATTACTTTTTCCTCTCTTTTCGCTTTTTTAGCTTTAAAGCTCTCGTGCGGCTAAACCGCGCACCTACGACATACACATCCTTAAATATGTGTGCCCACAATACCTGGGGGCTTCTTGCACAGAAGCTTATTATTATTTTCCGCGCATCAAGCTCACCACATATGTGTTTTTTCCTCATACGTA
This sequence comes from Triticum aestivum, assembly GCF_018294505.1. NCBI lineage: Eukaryota > Viridiplantae > Streptophyta > Magnoliopsida > Poales > Poaceae > Triticum > Triticum aestivum. The sequence goes on from NC_057814.1 coordinate 437,637,773, forward strand.
CCTTTTCTTCGCCATTATATGCATCATTATGACTTAAGTTTTGGCCAAGCTGGGTCGCCTGGCTCCTGTGCTTATGCCCTACGTCCCCATTTGTTCGGCTAGGGCATAAAGGGAACACCTCTGCGATTGTTACTGCCGGGTCATCCGGATGTGTACCTCAGACTGGGTGAAGCCGAAAGCTAGCGTTCTTAAGGGAATATTCGATCGGCAGACTAAAGTTGTTTTTACACTCATTACACTATGAACCCCCGGATGTTGCGCATACTGCGATTTTCTCAATCACAGTTCGGGCATGCACATTTGCGCATGTTCACCCATGGAAAGGAACCCTTAACGGAACTATTCTCTCTGGAAGATGTTTCTTACAATTCCAATGTAATATAACATAGCTAGCCGGATACAACTTGTCTGTTCAAGCAACTATGACCCCTACGCCTGGTTTCCATGCATACCCTGGTCTATCTTGCCACTCAGGTATTCGGAAACACTCCGTACCTTCGGTTCTAGAGGTCGAAGCGAAAGGTCTGCCATGACAAACCTTTTACAATCCGGCTAGGGACAGATATGTCAAGGAAAATACAGTCACTTGGACTCAAAAATCTCCTCCGCTATGCCGTCTAACAGGTTGTCTAACTTACAATCCTGTTGCGAATATTTTGTGAATACTTCTACCTGGTCATATACCAAACTAACGGGAATTTCTTTTCCGTCCAACCCTCGAGGTCCAACCCGGGCCATACGATTTGGATCAAGCTTGGTGTACCGTGCCTTCACCATGGCTCAGGCCTCCCGCGCACCTTCTCGGTAGGCTGATATCTTCGATAATCGAATACGCCGCCATGCTCCTTTGAATAGCTCCACGAGCTCCGTCATACTCCCTCGAGGGGAGGCAGATGGCCATAAAGCCTTGGCAACACTCCACATTGTTTGTCGAGCTCGCTCGTGTATTTGGGACAACTCTTGTAGCAGGTCGCCTTGAAATCCGGATACTTCCTCTTCGGGACGGCCAGTCAGCATACCTGCAGACATAAATCTGTTAGTCCCTATACTCGCCGAATTATATGGAGGCAAGTTCGAAAAGCATACTGAATATGCTGCCTCGCAGCCTCTTATTCTCCTTCACGGAGTCGGCTAGTTGGGCTCGCACATCTTTTAGTTCTTCGCCCAGCAGGGTGTTGGAATCCTGCAGCTAATTTTTCTCATCCCTGACCCGTGTCAGCACACGTTCGCCCGTGGCCAGTTGCCTTTTGGCCTCTTGTTCCCCCGCTTGCGCGACTAGCAGGGCCTCCTTCAGTTGATCTGACGATCCTGCTAGGGGGAGTACAAAACGTTTTAATATTGCTGGAATATGATTATATTTTCTCGATGGAGGGGAACATTACCAGGCGATGCCGTCTTGGATTTCTCCAGTTCGGCGGTGGCAGCAGCTAGCTGGGCCCAACACTTTTCCAGCTCTTGAGAGAATAAGCTATTCTTCTTTGTGAGCACCTGGTAATACAATGATCCTTAAATCAGTTGTACCAACTGCTTCAAGTCTCGGGGGCTACTGGTATATAATTATTAGATTTGTACAAATGTGTACTTACTCGCATATCTTTCAAATGCTGGTCTGTGGCTCTGGTAAGCCCGCCTCGAGCAGCTCGGATGTATGCATCAACCGAGTTGAAAGTGTTGAACACCTGTTTTGAAAAGTCGGGGTCGCGAAGAGTGGCCCACCGGAGCCGATGATTCATGGCGCTTTCCACTTCAGAGTTTTTGACGGATACATCATCCGAATCCTCTATCGAAGGAAAATCCAGCATCACTCTCGTATCAGCCCTCGCCTTTAAGGTAGGGTCTGGAACCTGACTTGTGGAGGCGCGGCCGGCGGGATCCCCGGACATAGTCCGGCGAACGCTTTTCCTGATAAGACACAGTAGATCATGTCACGGTTTTATGTGACTGCCAGGGGATATGATTTAAAAACCATACCTCATCGATGAAGGATTTGCCGTGTTGTCGTTCGTTTTCCTCTTCGAAGATTTGCTCGGCGCGGGCGCCATTCTCTTAGGAGACGCCTCTGGTGCACGTTGAGGCATCAGGCGCCTCCCCTTTGGAGCACGAAATAGTGCGTCGGGTGAGGCGTAATGAGGAAGCTCTTTAGAAGGAGGTGTCTCTTTATTACGTACATGCGAGGCAGGGAGGAGGCCGGGATAGTCGGCGATGATGGCCACTTCCGTGCTGTCATAGCTCACCTGGTAGAATACTCCATCCTCAAGCTCTACAAATATGTCTGGATCCTCCTCGAATCCGGGGTCAAGGTCCTGGTTGTGATCCTCTGGCTGGGGGGGGGGGCAGGGCTATGGATCCCCTCGGTAACCTTCTGCCATTCCTGTTGCAAATGGATGGGTTAATATCCATTAAAAATGACTCAAGGAGAGGATTGAGTAAAGTGGTGGGATTAGAACTCACCCAACTAGGAGGACTGTACATGGAAAATCCATCTCGACATTTGAGACGAGTGAACTCCTCTTTCTCCCCTTTGTACAGTTCGGCCAATATTTTGGCCAAAGCGGCGGGGGTGTTCGGACCCTTCCACCTGCAGCGTGAGGCATCATCTTCCCCATTATAGTGCCACATGGGAAGCCCTCTGTATTGGAGTGGTTGGACCCCCCCTCCCCGCACTATGGAAATCGCCATTACCTCGATTATTGACAATTCGGATTGGGCGAGCGTTTTATCTTGCCCATCAATTGACGGACTTCCGCGCTATCTTCCTCCTCGAGGCTCTGAGGGCGCCAGCTGTGGCATTTCTTCAATGGAGCGCTTGAAAATTTGGGGAGGCCCATTCGGATAGGGTCAGGAAGAGCGACGTCCTCAATATAGAACCATTCGGAAGGCCACTCTTCGGACGCCTTCTTCGGCCTGCCGGACAGGTATCCGGTCCCGGCGATGCGACATACCTTAGCTCCACCCACTTCGAATATCGATCCCTCTTGGTTACGAGGGACGAGGCAGAATAGTTTCCTCCATAAATCAAAATGGGCCTCACAGCCCAGGAATAGCTCACAAAGAGGAACGTAACCCGCGATGTGCAGGATGGAGGCAGGAGTGAAATTGTGCAGTTGAAGGCCGTAATACTCCAGAAGTCCTTGGAGGAAAGGGTGGATTGGAAATTCTCTGCCTGAGCCCCCTGGATGGGTAGGGGAAATTCCCCGCCTGAGCCCCGCCGTTGAAGGAAGTCAATCCTGCTTGGATGGGGACTAGATCCGCGGGGGGAAGAAATCCCTTTGTTTGCAGCTTCACCAGCTGACCGTTGGATACGGAACATCTCTCCCAATAACCTTTTTTGGAGCCGTGGGGAAGGGAGCAAGAGCTGGGAGCGCTAGCCATGTTGGAGTGGTTCCTCCTAGCAAGCTCTGAGGAATTTCCGCATGGTGTGGAACGGATCTGAGATCTAATCTCTTTAAATAAACGCCTTTCTTACATGGCTGGGGTGTTATGTGCAAAAAATACCCTGACCTCTCGTATTCGCTCGACACGTGGAAGCTGAAGCCATGGATGCACAGAAGCCGATGGGTACGACATTAAATAGAAGGCCGAATACAGCTCTCGGAAGTCATCGGAGGAGGAACCCGCCTTGCAATGCCGAATACAATGCGCACCGGACAGATCGTCATTGAAAGCCTGGTTCGGGGGCTACTGAGGGAGTCCTGGATTAAGGGGTCCTCGGGCGTCCCGCCTGTTGGAAATGGGCCGGACTGGTGGGCTTTGAAGATACAAGACCGAAGACTCTCACCCGTGTCCGGATGGGACTCTCCTTGGCGTGGATGGCAAGCTTGGCGATCGGATATGAAGATTCCTTTCTTTGTAACCGACTTTATACAACCCTAGTCCCCTCCGGTGTCAATATAAACCAGAGGGTTTAGTCCCTAGAGATAATCATTATCATAGAGGCTAGACTTCTAGGGTTTTATCCATTACAATCTCGTGGTAGATCAACTCTTGTAATACTCATATTCATCAAGATCAAACAAGCAGGAAGTAGGGTATTACCTCCACAGAGAGGGCCAGAACCTGGGTAAACATCGTGTCCCTTGTCTCCTTTTACCATCGACCTTAGACACATAGTTCGGGACCCCCTACCGAGATCCGCCGGTTTTGACACCGACAGCCAGCAAGACACATAAATCCATCAGAGATTCGTCGATGCAATGTGGAGGCTAATGAACCCGTGGATCTACTCAAGACGAAGGTACTCGAGTGTAGCACAGCTACAGAGCAGTTGCTCCATAGCCTTCTTCGAGATGCCAACGTCGAAGAGGTTGAGCTGCTTGAGTTGAGAGAGAAGAAGGGCCGGCGCGACATTAATCTGGGGAAGATAGCAGGAGCTGAAGGTGGCGCAGCGCAGCATTGGCATCAAGCGGAGCGTGGATGGCGGCATAGAGCAACATCGTCCAGCTTCAAAGATGAGCTCCTCGAGCTGATCTAGGGTGGGGGATGAGAACCACTCGTCAAACTTGGCTTGGACCTCGCAGTTGGTACTGAACATCCGGATGTCAAGGCATTTGGCTGGCTCAGGGTGCGATGAAAAGATCTTGGAGACTGCGGCCATGCGTTTGGAATCCCCATCGTAGAGGTAGCTGTCGATGGTGAGGTTGAGGGGGACGCCGTGCCAGAGGGGGCGCCACCGCCAGGAGAGCAGGGTGGTCCGCATGGCAGATTTGGTGGGGAGGAGGCCGATGATGACGAGCAACATGTCGTCGGGGAGGCTGCTGATGAAATCCAGGCTCGGAGGATGCGGTTTTAGCTCGAGCCACATCCGCTTGTTGGCTGCCTGGCCGTCCATACCAGCAGGCGGCGACGCCGGTGTACACGTGTGCTGGTGTGTGTTCTGTGCTGGGTGTGCGCGAGTGCGTCCTTCTGTGCATGCCGCCGCGCAGTGGTGAATTGTGCGCGAGTGTGTCCTTCACGTGGAAGAAGTGTGCCCTGAATTTACTAGCGTGCGGGGTGCTACCCCGAGTGGTTTCAACTTTGTTTACTTCACCGCGTGTCAGATGTGCCTCTAGTTTACTTATTTTCACCCACTGCCACATGGGCCAGCTCACAAAGATAGAGAACACGAGCTGACAAGGCAGCATGTGGACTGGTTGACCGGTCAACTAAACAATAAATGGAGCTATACGCTGACACGGTGACCTTATAATCCGTCGGTATAGAGAGTTCGAGTGAGAGGGGAGGCCCGTGAGAAATAGCAGAGAGAGAGAAAGACCTACTCCCTCCGTTCGATAATATAGTGCCTACTTTTTTTAAAGTCAAACTTTTGAAACTTTGACCAAGTTTATAAAGAAATTACTTGTATCTACAATACCAAAGATAAATGATAGTATGAAGTAAGTACATGTTGTGATGAATCTAATGACCGTTCCAGATGTAAATGCTTTTCTCCACATATACCTGGTCAAACTTTTCTAAGGTTTGACTTTTCAAAACATCCATATGCTTATGGACGTGAGAGAGTACCTAACTAGAGAGAGAGAGCAAAATAGAAAGAGTGACTGAAAAAAGTGTGTGTGCGTGTGTGAAAGAGACATGGACAACACACGATATAAGTAGGGAAAAAGCGTGTGTGTCTTATGCAAACATATCACACATGCATCTTCGACAACGGAAGCAAGGTGAGGAGATAGTGTGTGGTTTTTTGGAACCGGGAGAGAAAGCCCCTAGCACATGGGCAAGAGGGGTCTGAGAAACAAGGGAGAGAGGTCGAGGGAGACGTACGAAGAAAATGGAGACATGGGGAGGAGAGAGTGTATGTTTGTCACAAAGAGATCCCCTGGACATCGTGATGGGACTACATGGGTGGGAGATCGAGTGACAAGGTGTGTGCGCGATAGAAGATACCCTGAGAGATATCGAGATAGACGTATGGATGGAAGGAGACAATACGTGTGTTCCTGATGGCTAGTGAGAGATAGTCATACTTAGGGGGGGAGTGCGTGCGCCCATGATGGAGTGAGGGATTATGGTACTTAGGGGGGTGCGTGTCACATAGAGAGAGAACAAGGGCGGAGAGTGTTAGATGGGTCTATGTAGCGCGAGCGAGACATGTGTATGTATGAACCAGGGAGATATAAAGTTTGAGAGAGATAGAGGAGCATCGATAAGGCTGAGTGGTGCGTCAGATAGCTGAGAGGGGGAAAGACATATTCCATCCGCTCGATAATGCAGTGCATATAAATTTTTTAGAAGTCGAACTTTGGAAACTTTGACGAGGTTTACACAAATATTATTTATATCTACAATACCAAAGATACATCATATGAAACTTCATCTCATGATGAATCTAATGGTATATGTTGGTTGTTCTGGATCTAAATGTTTTTCTCCACGTACATAATCAAATTTGTGATGTTTGACTTTTCAATAAATCTATATGCTATGGACCGAAGAGAGTGCCTAAGTCGAGAGAGATCAAGTGCGTGTGAAGGAGAATGAGTGAGTGTGCAGAAAGAGTATGTGTGTGAAAGGGAAAGGGACACCAAATGATAAATTAGAGAGACAGTGTGTGTCTTCGTTGTCGGTGTCAAAACCGGCGGATCTCGGGTAGGGGGTCCCGAACTGTGCGTCTAAGGTCGATGGTAACAGGAGACTGGGGAAACGATGCTTACCCAGGTTCGGGCCCTCTCTATGAGGTAATACCCTACTTCCTGCTTGATTGATCTTGATGAATATGAGTATTACAAGAGTTGATCTACCACGAGATCGTAATGGCTAAAACCCTAGAAGTCTAGCCTGTATGATTATGATTGTCTCTAGGGACTAAACCCTCCGGTTTACATAGACACGGAGGGGACTAGGGTTGTATAAAGTCAATTACACAAAAAGGAATCTTCATATCCGATCGCCAAGCTTGCCATCCACGCCAAGGAGAGTTCCATCCGGACACGCGAGAGAGTCTTCTGTCTTGTATCTTCACGGCCCATCAGTCTGGCCCATGTCCAACAGGCCGGACGTCTGAGGACCCCTTAATCCAGGACTCCCTCAGTAGCCCCTGAACCAGGCTTCAATGACGAGGTGTCCGCCGCGCAGATTGTCTTCGACATTGCAAGGCGGGTTCCTCCTCCGAATACTCCAAAACAGTCTTCGAACACAAAGAACGTGTCTGGCTCTGCAAAACAAGTACCACACACAACCGCATAGGGTATAATATTTCACTAGTCCAATCTACTGACAACTTTTGTAGCGTGATTCCATGTCACTACTGGTCATTATTTCAAAATGTCTTTCGGCTTGCCGCTCCACGTTTTGACATGCGGTTTCATTGGCACGTCTTGTCAAAGCAGAGACCATGTCCCCTTATTACGGGATTCTCATCAATACGGGCGTGGGTGATCCAACCGTCCTGTCGGCATGATTCCTTGGGAATAGGCAAGTTTTAATGCCCATGCGGAGGCGTTTGATATTCACCGCTTTTATAAAGGGGCACAGACCCATCTTTCTCCTCTACGCCTGCCTCTTCCTCAACATTTCCAACCTCGAGTTCCAACACCCAGGTTTCGACTTAATTGTTACGAGCCTCCCAGTCATTTTCGTACCCAGCCCTCAAGGCCGGTGGGTGGCCTCTTCTCTCACGGAGGAGGATATTGCGAAGCTCCGAGCGGCAAGATACCTGACCACGAAAATCCTCCACAGGCTCCCCGCTAAAGGGCAGGTTATTCCTAACCCCAAATCCGGTGAGAGGGTCGTATTCATATCCCACTTCCTCCGGGGGCTAGGGTTCCCTCTCCATCCTTTCGTCCGTGGGTTCATGTTCTATTACGGGCTAGATTTTCACGATCTAGCCTCGGACTCTTTTCTTCATGTCGGCATTCATCGTCATGTGCGAGATCTTTCTCCGTATTCCCCCACACTTCGGCTTATGGCTCAAGACCTTTAATGTGATGCCGAAGGTGATCGAGGGGAAGCAAGCAAAGTGTGGTGGTGCCACGGTGAGCAAGCTTACCAACACTGTTTGACCAAAAGGCTATTTCACGGAATCTTCCAACTTATGGCAGCGGGAGTGGTTTTACATCACTGAACCCCGTGGTACCAAGTGGTCAGCTATACATGCGTTCCGATCTAGCCCTCCAATATAGCTCGCATCATGGATCATTAAGGGGTTGGACTTGGGATTAATTGTCGAAGTGCAGACTCTACAGAGCCGCATCCGGAGTCTCCTTGAGAAGGACACCGGTCTCATCAACGTGATTCAAGTAATGCTAGTCCGCCGGGTCCTGCCATGCCAGCGACGGCCCGTCCGCATGTGGGAGTTCAATCCGGAAGGACCACGAACCCTTCAGCACTTCTTCGGCACGACGCACAGAGGAATGTGGAAGTTATTTTTGGGGACACCAAAATAGTGGCTGGATACCACTTAGGACATCGGCCTCGACTGCAACCATCCGGATACCTTGGTAAGCACTCGACTCCCGAACATAGCTTAGTTAAATATCCCATAATAAGATACTGAGAAAGCCATCTTCTTCCAGGGCTGGATAAAGAAGGCGGAGCGAATTAGGTGTTCGACCCCTCTTCCCGAAGACTCAGCTGATCCTGTGCTAACAAGGATGCTGGCTCCGGCACCATACCAAGTGCCAGTGAAAGAGGACAAGGAGGAGAGCAGGAAGGCCAAAGGCGGCCTCCATTCTGAAGGTACACCAAGCACTATTTCCGGGGAGATTAGGACTCCCTCTTCCGAACACGAGAGAGAAGGAGAAGCTGACATCCCATTTCCCCACGGGAAGAAATGAAGCGCCTCCAAAGATTTGGAGGTAAATGCTCCCAAGCGAGGGAAGATGCCCCTTTCAGGCGGTTCCGGTTCGGAAGACGGAGTTGTCGCGCAGTTCCTCTGTAAGGACAAGCCTTTAGCCGAATCATAAGTGAACAAGGGTGTCCTAAACATATCCCGTTCCTTTAATGTTACAAGGGTAACATCTAATATACATTTTAGTCCGGCGCGCAGTCTTCCTCCTCCTCGGGGGATCTGCTTCGGGAGATGATGGAAAGCGAGACGTCTCCACAGGCCTCCTCGCCCAATAGAGCGGATGACTTTGAGCTGTCGTCCCGGATGACCTCTCCCGATCAACAAGTGGTGTGGGGGACAATGAAGACAACGCCCGAAGGTGAAACTTCGGTCGCCCAAGGTACGGGGAATGCGGCCCCAACAGGGACCAACAGTAAAGGCCCCGGACTAGCCGGCTTACAGCCAGAGACGACTCTAGGTCGAGTAAGCATATCCCTTCAAAGGGCGTTCATACACTTGCAGCCGCTTCCAGGAATCCGGAGGCGCCAGATACATTGATGGACATGCTGCAACATCCGTTCGTCTCCGAGGAACATCATACCTTAATGGGGTATGGTAGTTGAGAGGATTCTGTCCACGAAAAGCGGATGGAATGAAGCCTTCACGGGCCTGCTAAGAGGCTTCCAGGTACGTAATGTAATATTTTTATGCTCTACGCGCAGAAATGCACCTATGTATAGATAGTAGCCCTTGAGACTGTGGTTGGTGTCCAAAGGGAGGTAATCAGAGGATCGAAAAAGACATGCGCAGGAAATAATTTAATTAATTGGAACACAAGCTGTTACATCCATGGCAACTGCCCACACTATAGAGGTTGCAGGTCTGAAGCAGAAACTTGATGTGGCAGATGACGACATCACCCTTATTAACAGGCGGCTCGACAAGGCACAAGGTATGTTTTGGGACGGTAAGTATATGTATGTATAATAACATGAGCATGAAGCTGAGAATTACATACTGAGATATGCATAACTGCAGATAGTGCCGCTGCTGTTGAGACCCTTCGGGCTGAGCTTGCCCGAGCCAAGGAGCAAGCCAGGATGAGTAATGTGGCTGCCAAGAAGGCAGCTGATGAGTTAAAGGCCGAACAGGCTGCTCGGTGCCAGTGCGAGGAGAGAATGTCTACCATGGCGCGCGAGCTAAAGGATGGCACTTCCAGATGCCAAACACTCGAGGAGGAGAACAAGCCCAAAGTAGCCGAACTCAACAAGGCCTTACAAGATGCGAGAGAAGCACGGTCTGAGTCTAGAGCGGCTCGCGAGGAGATCCGGCAAGCTTGGGAAATAGCGGCCGGTAAGCCCTTTCTGTTACAAACTAAATTCGGTGATCCGAAGTATGCCCCGCTTAATCAAATGTGGAGCTCTCCAGACACATTCTTGGACTTGCCGAAGAGTGTCTCTGATGCGGCGCAGTTTTTCCAAGCGCAAGAAGGGCAAGCAATGAAGAAGCTTTTCTGGTCACAATTCAGTGCGCCGAAGCGTCCGCTGTTGCTGAACGAACAGATGGCCGAGTGGGCCGAGCTCCACAAGATAACTGGATCTGCCATGAAGGACGTCGTGGTCCGGCTGTGTCCGACTGAGCCAGTTCCGAATAGTTATTTCAGTTTGGTGCAGCGACTTGTTGATGTGGTGCCGCGTATCGACGCCGTGAAGCGGTCAGCGTGCATTGAAGGTGCACAGATGGCCTTTGCCCGCGTCAAGACGTATTGGGCGAAGATGAAGGCCTCTGATATTGCAGCAAAGAGTCTACCCGGGAGCAAGGACAATCACACGCCAGAGCATTATTTTGAAGATGTCCTAGAGGGCGCCCGCGTGATAGAGGGTTAGTGCTTGAAGGATATGATATTCGCATGAATGTACCAAATGAATATTATGATGTATTAAGGCTATGTTTTTATACTTTTGCCTATAAGTTTTTGATTCCTCCTGTGCGGCCATTTTTGGGTATATAATCTGAAAGTTTGCCAGTCGTCGGCTTCGGCCCCTTCGCATATAATACGGGGGTGTTCGGAAAAAGCACTTGATCACTCTTGACCCAACGTCTTGGTCCGTGAAGGAGGTGTCAATGCGGCGAACTAGGCAATCGGACTATAGGGCTTTAACACTTTCACTTAGCCATAGAAGTTTGACGGTGGGTCTACGATATAGCCCCTGGTATGTACGCAGTTATCCAGATACGGTGCGTTACATAAGTGACCAGAAGAACGGTCCTTCGTTTAATACGGAAGGAATCGTGAGAGATTCTGATAAGTCATCGAGTGGTTGACTAGCTCTCGCCGCATCATGACAGTCAGTTTTCGGCTTTCTCTACTGAGGTGCTTGACCGGATGAACCGGAAATACAATCGCAGTAGTTCTCGCTTTACTACCTTAGCCGATGGGACGGAACGTAAGGTAGTAAGGATAGGAGCCCGGCAACCAAACTATTGACGAAAGACATGATTCGGAGCTGATGCATATAAGGCCAAACTCGTGACGCCGAAGTATGCTGTAAAGCTGTTCGGACTTGTCGGCAACTCATATGTTGCTATGTCAAGCCCCTCGCAATTTTTGTCGAGGTGTGTGTGTGAAACAACCGAAGAAGCAGAGTTTAGTTTTTTAGAAAAAGTGAATACTGAATACAGATTATGTTCACTGGAATCTGATTGATATGTCAATCGCAATCTTACAGATAATAACGCCACTACCCAGGCTATTTGACATGCTAGGGCTCGAAGGCTGAGGGAAAAGGCACTTTACAGGCTCGAAATAAAGAGTGCGGTCTACAAAAAATTATTCGGACCTCCTGTCGCACGTCTGCGCCGCCTTGCCTCGGTGAAAGGACTCCTTAACAGGAATTGCCTTTGGGTAAGTGTACGAAGCCGAACTCTGAAAGAGTCCGTAAGATGACCAGCCATTGAGTCACTTGTGGTAAAAGATAAAAAATAGTTAGAAAAAGGAAAAAGGCTATGGTAGCGAGAACCGCATTGTAGGCCTGTCCGTATTGTGCCTCTGCCGATAACCATGGTATTTTAAGTGCATAATTATGTATGTGCGGTACAAACTTCGCAGGAATCTGAGGCGAACGATGGAGGCTGAACTGCTAATCCAGCTCTGAGATTGATCAGTCCTATTTAATAGAGACCGGTGGCTTGATGGCCGATGGGATACGCGGCTTGATGACGCCGCTTTGTACTTCAGCTATAATGGCCGTAGTATGCTCCTCTGTACGGAGGGAGCGTTTCGTATTTCCAGTTATCGTTATGTCGCCACATGGACTGGCATCTTAAGTTTTGCATAGGCGTAGTGTGGGACCGCATTAAAACGTGCAAAAGCGGTACGCCCCAGAAGTGCATGGTATCTACTGTGGAACGGGGCAATATCGAAGGTCAAGCCTTCGCTTCGGAATTTGTTCGGCGAACAAAAACGACTTCCAATGTGATGGAGCCCGTACAGTGAGCTTCTACGCCGGGTACTGCTCCCTTGAGGCTAGCTGTGGTGGGCTTGATTCTTGAAGGATCGATGCCCATTTTGCGCACAGTGTCTTGGCAGAGTAGATTAAGGCTACTACCGCCGTCCATAAGGACTTTCATGAGATGGAACCCATTGATAATTGGGTCAAGGACTAGAGCTGCTGAATCTGCGTGACGGATACTGACTGGGTGGTCCTTGCGATCAAAATTGACCGGGCAGGCCGCCCATTGATTAAATTTTGGGGCGACCGGCTCTATGGCGTAGGCGTCCCATAGTGCGCGCTTGCACTCCCCTATAGGGGTGTGCATCGCGTATACCATGTTTACCATTTTTACTTCGGGGGGAAATTGCTTCTGACCCCCGGTGTTCGGTTGGCGAGTCTCTTCGTCATCACTGTCACTGGGCGGCCCCTTCCCCTTGTGTTCGGTATTAAGCTTGCCGGCTTGTTTGAAGACTCAACAGCTTCTATTGGTATGATTGGCTGGTTTATCGGGGGTGCCATGAATCTGGCAGGGCCGATCTAGTATCTTGTTTAAATTGGATGGTCCGTCTCTGTTAGCTTTGAATGCCTTTTTACGTTGGCCAGGTTTGGAGCCGTTGAATCCGGCGTTCACCGCCGTATCTTGCATTCCTTCGTTACTATTTCGACGCTTGTGTTTAGTGCGTCGTGGCTTGCCGTTGCCGTCTCGAACTTCGGAGGTGCCCGGATCACTGGTGTTGTTGCTTCTACTAGCGAGCCAACTGTCTTCTCCCGCACAAAAGCGGGTCATTAGAGCAGTAAGGGCTGCCATGGATTTCGGTCTTTCTTGACCGAGGTGGCGGGCTAGCCACTCATCCCGGACGCTATGTTTGAAGGCCACGAGGGCTTCGGCATCCGGACAATCGACAATTTGGTTCTTTTTAATTAAAAACCTACTCCAGAGCTTTCTGGCTGACTCTCCAGGCTGCTGGATGATGTGAGTTAGGTCATCGGCCTCTGGTGGCTGGACATATGTACCTTGGAAGTTATCGCGGAAGGCGTCTTCCAGGTCCTCCCAGCTGCCAATGGAGTTCTCTGGGAGGCTATTTAGCCAGTGTCGCACTGGTCCCCTAAGTTTTAGTGGGAGGTATTTGATGGCGTGGAGATCATCACTTTGGGCCATGTGGATATGGAGAAGAAAATCTTCAATCCATACCGCGGGATCTGTTGTTCCATCGTATGATTCAATATTCATTGGTTTAAACCCTTCTGGGAATTCGTGTTCCATTACTTCATCGGTGAAGCAAAGGGGGTGTGCGGCGCCTCTTTATCGGGCCAAGTCGCGACGTAGCTCGGATGGAGTTCGTTTGCGGATTTCGGCTTGGGCGTGGTTATGTTTGTTGCGTCTGGCTAGATGGTCGTCGTCACGCGTCGACGCACGCCCCCGCGATCTGTAGATCGATCTGGTCTGACCTTCTCTACTGTCCAGGTCCTGCCGTAGATCATATGTATAGCCCCAAGCTGTTTTATCTATGACTTTAAGGCGGGGTAGTACCGGCTGGTGTTCGTCTTGAGGTGCCGCTTTGTCCCGCCCATGTGGTGGTCGTTCGGCCGCCTTACACGCTGGTGGTACGGGCTCAAGTGCCTCGTCATGGAATTGAGATAGCCATTTGCGCTTCGGATAGCTTTTTATGGGGGCGCTCAAGGCTGTATTCCTCGGCTGCTAGGACCTGAGTCCATCTATCGTTGAGTGTATCCTGATCGGCTTAAAGCCGTTGCTGCCTCCTTTTCTGGCTCCTCGCGGTTGCGATGAGCTGTTGCTTAAAGCATTCTTGCTCGAGGGGTTCTTCTGGCACGATGAAGTCTTCGTTGCCGAGACTTATTTCGTCTTCGGAGGGTGGCATATAGCTGCTGTCCTCAGAGTCGTCGTTCCCAACTGGCTCGTCGGGGTTACTCTTCCCTTCCTCCCTACCTTCCTGTTTGGAAGCTGGTTCCATGAGGGCGTCTGGGTTTTCGGCATTCTCCGGAGCATTATTTTCTCCGGTGCCTGTATTGCTTTATTTGTCACGACGTGATTTTGAACGGCGCCGCTGATGCTGTCACTTCGGTGGTTTATCAGCGTTATTGTCCTTAACTGGATCCCTACCGCCGTCCTCGCTATCGTCTTTGGATGTATCCACCATATATATATTGTACATGGAGGTGGCCGCCCAGCATCCGGTATGCGGTGGGATTTGGGCCTTCTCCTCTCCGGCGTCGTCGTCCATACCGTCGATGTCTTCGGAGTCGTAATCAAGCATGTCGGTTAAGTCCTCGACTGTGTCTATAAGGTGGGTGGTGGGTGGGAGGAAATATTCCCTCCTCTTAGCCCCTAGTCCGGGCTGGGCATAGTTCGGACGTTGCTCCTCTATAATGACAAGGGATCACATTAAGTCCAGAGCCTCGCTTAAAGGCGAGGTTTGTCCAGAGAGAAGAGAGTCCGCGGAGTACGGCGGGAGGGATACTTCCTGGCCGGACTCACACGGTGCTGACTCCGAGGGTTCGGAGCCAGCGTCCGGAGAAGGATCTGGCTTCGTGATGGTTGCCAGTGACGCCACTTCAACCGGTTCTCCCGTACAGCGTTTTGTGGCCGCAAACAGTCCGGCGGGCTCGAGAAGTCCGTCATTGGACATGGCGGCGCACTCCGGATCTAAGGACTGAGCGGGAGTTGGAGTCGCGAATCCTTGGAAGATCAAGTCTCCCCGGACGTCAGCGACATAGTCCAGGTTTCCAAAACTATTCCGGTGAACTGGGGCGTAGCTGTCGACCTGCTGTAACATCCCAAATTTTCAATTTGGAATGTTATACATTAGATCATCATTGCATAGCATATTTTATTGCATTTTGGCAAATCCTCGATAAATCCTAAGCAACTCAAGGACCCTCGGAGAGAGTTGGGGATTTTCCCGGTTTTTCATATTTGATTTTTATCAAATAATAAAACGAGGATTTTTGGTTTTAATTATTTTTCTCTCCGAAAAATATTTTATATTAAAATAAATGAGAGGAGAAAATATGACTTCTCCACAATAATTGAAATATTGGAGGAAAAATATTAAAATCAAATGTTTGATTTTATTCGGATTTTATTTGCAATTTTAATTGCATTAAAAAAATTGAACATTTCCAAAACTGCATTTTTGGGCCAAGAAAATGTTCATCTTGTTCTAATTATTTTAATTAGACGGAAAAAATTTGTTTTAGTATATTTGGATTTTTATTTACTTTTTTGCGATTTTTTTAGATTCGGCGAATTTAAAAAAAAATCCCGCGCCGAGGTAGCCGAACGCCGCCGCCGTGCCCGGTTTCTAAAAAAAACGCCCCGGTTTTTTTTAAACCCTAGATTTTTTTTATATAGATCGGTTTATTTTTTCAGTTTTATTACTTAGTGAACGTTCACCAATCCGTTCGTTTCAATGAACGCGTTCGTCGGTTTGACGCTGTTAACGAACGTCCGTTCGTTTAACTGTTCGTCAGTTTTCTTTTTCGTCGGATTTTCCGCGATTATTCCCGATCGCGATTTCTGATCAGATTTTCGTTCTGGTTTAACATTTCACTCGTTTATCGGAATCAGGCGATTTAAGCGCCCAGAGTTTCATCTCGAAATTCTCTTTCCGTTTAACCTACTCAAACAAGTTTTTGCTATAGTAAAATTTGACTTAGATCCAGATTAGTAAATGAAACTTGTTGCTTCGCTTGAGTTGAATCTTTTTGCAAACCGGAGTTCTTAAGTTGAACTTTCTGGTTAGATCTTTATTTGAGTTTTACTTGTGCATTAGATGAGTACTTATTGTTTGCTTGTTTGTTTGCGATAGAGTACCCGGAGTGCGCCGCTTGCTACTTCGAATCTCTAGGTTTCACGGACCATCAGCAAGGCAAGTAACACTTTGATCATACCTCTTTTACTACCCAGTTTTATTGCATTAGATCAACCCTCAAACATTGCATGGTTAGGATCTAATTAACTTGTGGGTATTGGGAAGTAGTTGAGGTAGTACCTATTGCCCTGTTTATTGTCAAACCCTTGGGAGTTACTTCTACGTTTGCTTATATCGCTATGCTATGCTAGTAGACGTGGATTGGGTTTGAGAGGTATTCACGACAGATGTGAGATTGTTAATTAATGGTTTACTTAAGGTGGCAGCTAAAACTCACATTTGGGTGGATTGAGGCACCTGGAGAACCCAGTGCTGCCTGTATTTTTGGATATCCCGGAGTACCCATGTGATCATTCTATGGACCGCCACCCAGGCTCAAAGGGATCATGGGATTATTCATGCTAGAAACTTCCGTGTGCAGCCACAAGCTATTATGGGCTCTAGCATAGTTCAGTAGGTTGTGTGAGCTCTTGGAGAGGTAGACTAGCAGATGTAGGGGATGTAGGTGGTACTGTCTACCCGGAGTAGAGAGTTAACACTTCTGAAAGACTATGTCTCGGTCATCCGTTTCTCAAACACCATGAAGTGCGAGAATCCCAATGGAGGAGATCGAGTCTTGTGGGGAAAAGTGCACAAACCTCTACAGAGTGTATAAACTAATCATGGTTAGCCGTGTCCCCGGTTATGGACATCTTGAGTATCTAGTACCTGGATTATCATGTGAATCTCATCATGTTACTTTAATTAATTTTGTTGGGTTTAATGATGTTACTTAATTGGGATTGAGTTGGAGGTACCTTCTCAATGTTTAACAACCACCATGATAGTTAAATAAAATTTATTCCTTTGAAGTAGAGAAAAACTGCCTTTTCGCAAAACTGTAACCATAGAGCTTTCTACCAGCCATATATGCATGTAGTATATTATTATTCTGTTCATTACTCTCCATGTGTTACATTGCCAGCATATTCCATGTGCTGACCCGTTTTCGGGCTGCAACGTTTCATGTTGCAGACTTTTCAGATGACGAGTAAGGTGCCTTAGGTCGTGGTCTTATACTCAGTGATGCCGTTGGAGTTGATGGACTCACTTATCTTCCAAGCCTTCCGCTGTTATTGTATTAGATGGCCTTAAGCCATATTTATCATACTTATTCTCCTTTGAGATATTCGTTGTAATAAGTGTGTGATTGCTACTCTGTTATAAATCCTCCATTTGTACTGTGCGTGTCAGCATTACTGATCCAGGGATGACACTGGTGCACAGCAGCACAGACTGTTTGAGGTCTGGTCGCTACACCTGCTCTAGATGGCCAAGCGAGTTGGCCCGCAGTGCGAAGCCGCCGAACGCGAAGATCTGGCCGGGAAGAAAAGCTTCCTCCTGGACAGCATTGTTGTAGATGATTGACGGAGCCATCGATCCTCTTGAAGATGACGCAGCGGAACTCTAAATGCAAGCACCAACGTTGGTGTCAAAACCGGCGGATCTCGGGTAGGGGGTCCCAAACTGTGCGTCTAAGGTCGATGGTAACAGGAGACAGGGGACACGATGTTTACCCAGGTCCGGGCCCTCTCTATGGAGGTAATACCCTACTTCCTGGTTGATTCATCTTGAAAAATATGAGTATACAAGAGTTGGTCTACCACGAGATCGTAATGGCGAAAACCCTAGAAGTCTAGCCTGTATGATTATGATTGTCTATAGGGACTAAACCCTCTGGTTTATATAGACACCGGAGGGGACTAGGGTTGTATAAAGTCGGTTACAAAAAAGGAATCTTCATATCCAATCGCCAAGCTTGCCATCCACGCCAAGGAGAGTTCCATCCGGACTCTGTCTTGTATCTTCACGGCCCATCAGTCCGGCCCATGTCCAACAGGCCGGACGTCCGAGGACCCCTTAATCCAGGACTCCCTCATTCGTTTCTTATGCAAACATATCACACATGCATCTCCGAGATAGAAAAGTGAGGTGAGGAGATACACGAAGAGAGCTAGTGCGTGATTGTTTGCAACGGAGAGAGACACCCCTATAGCACATGCCCAATAGAGGTCTGGCCAACAAGGAACAAAGGTCGAGAGGGACGCATGGAGAAGATGGATGCATGGGGAGGGAGAAAGGGTGTGTTTGTGATAGAGAGATCCCCTCGAGATCGTGAGGGGACTATATGGGTGGGAGATCGAGGGACGAGGTGCATGTGCGATAGAAAGATGCCCCGAGAGAAATCGAGATAGACCATGGACATGTTTATGATGGAGACTAAGAATTAGCTAGTCATATACATATAGGGGGAACTGCGTGTGCCTACAATTGAGTGAGAGACCATCATACTTTGCTAGGCATGAGATTGTGTGCGTGCGTGTGAGATGGAGAGAGAACGAGGGAGAGAGATAGAGTTTTAGATGGGTTTATCGAGTGCGAGTGAGATATGCATGTGTATGTGTGACCCTGGGAGATGGAGAGTTTGAGAGGGAGAGAGGGAAGAGCTCCGAGACGACAGAGTGGTGCGTGAGAGAGTTACGGGCAATGAGCCAGGGAATTTGTGTGCATACGATGAGTGCACCAAGATATTTAGCTTGGACTAGAGAATCATACATAGTGTGCAGAGAGACCTATAGATGGAGTATATATGCATGCGAACTAGAAAGACCCCCCCACACACACAAAGAGAGAGAGAGATATAGAGAGAGAGCGAGAGGGATAAACAAGGTTTGTGTGTTGGATGCGTGTGACAAAATTGAAGATTGTCGGCGAGAGAGAGAGAGCAGGAGTTCAAGAGAGGGGGAGGTCGCGTTTTATGCATCAAAGACTGATATAAACACCATGTTTCGATATAAACTTGCATTCAAATATTTAAATTGGAGAACATGTTGTCTGCAATCCACACATGAACGGAGATATGCGTATCAAACAAGTTCATTAATTTGACTTTCAACATGTTAATGAAGTACTATAATACTATACAACATGCTACTCGATTGAGGTGTTCAATTTTGGATTTAGCTCACTATTTTGACCAGGTGAACGAGCTATTTCATTGAATCGAGATATTTCCTTTATGGTTTGAGTCCCGTTTTTGAGTGGGTCAACTATTGGTCATATAGTAAATCATTAGCAACGAGCATTTAAAAACACATTACTCCCGAGCATCATCTATCCATCTAAAAAAGAAGTGGCAAGCTAATATTTCAAAATTTGATTCGAATCGACTTGGTAAGGTAGACATGGATGCTCGTTCTCCCAAAATTTGAACGAACCGTTAAACACCCTCTGCTCGGTGGAATTAACCCGAGCAAATAAATGGGAGACGCGAAATTACCGGCCTATGTGGGACACGCATCAATTGGCCCGTTGTACATCGAGGGTAGGTTCGTAACTTCATCCAAGCGTGCCTTCTCCTCGGCCGAAATGACATGTGCCGAATAATTCATAAACCATGGGCGGCAAAACACCCTCTCCTCGCCCGAAATCACTCGCGCCGACTATTTCAAAACATGCCCTCCTCGCCCGAAATAGCTCGTGCCCACTATTTCAAAACACGCCCTCCTCGCCCGAAATCGCTCGCGCCCACTATTTCAAAACACGCCCTCCTCGCCCGAAATCGCTCGCGCCCACTATTTGGGAGAAGCAAAGTTACTCTACTATCCCCGAGCGTCAGTACACAGACCCAAGCTGAGAAGCCTAAAGGCAGGGGTAGAACTGTAACTCCCCCCACATTTCAGACAAATGCGTCCGTAAGACATGGTTCCCCGTCGCAATTCCCCATTCATACCTCGTGGGCGCCAAAGCACCTTTTTCTCGGAAGCTCCCTTCTCCCCAGCCACGAAATCTCAGCCCCTCCTCCATGGCACCACCACCGCACCAAATTCACAGCCGCCCTCCTCCCTAATACTGGAGACGCTGTCCATTTGCCGTCGTGCACTGGGCCGTGTGCCTCTTACTCCGTGCCGCTGGAGCTGCCTCGACAACAGCCACATGAACCGTACCGGAGCTGATTCACCCCCGCCGTTGTTCACGGTGCCGGAGCGGCTCCAACTTTGGATCCGTCCAGAGCCCTGACGCTGCATCCTTGTAGCCGTCGACCATCGCGACATCTCTGCTTCCGTGCCGCCGGTAGCCACCGGCACCGCGCCGACCTCACCGACTCTGCAGCTGGAGCTGCCTACTTCATCGACCCGCCAGATAGATTGCACACTCATCTCAAATCACTTTATTTAGGCGTCAGTTGTCTGAATTTTTATTCTGGGCCAATCATTCCCAATGGGAAGCAGCACCCCTTGAGGCGGCGGAGCTCCTAGGCTGTCGGTTGGCTGGTGTCTAATGTAAGGGTGCGGGGGCGCAAGTTCACTGTGGAAGCAGTGCTTAGATGGCTATCTTAGAGTTGTGTGGGTTGAAGGTACTGCCGCCGCCGGATCTGGATGACGGCTAGTCTTTGTGGATTGGCCGGGGGCGGCGCAACCAGGACAGTGCGGTGGGGCGGGGAGCGTGGTTTTGGTCGAAGCTCTCGCGGCCACAGACGGCGGAGGCAGGTGTCGTGGTTCTAAGACTGATAGTAGAATGGGGGTAGGTATGAGGAGGCAAGATCCTAGATATGGTGAAGTTGTACAAGATTTACGAGTTCAGGCCCTTCTCAGTGGAAGTAACAGCCCTACGTCTCGGTGCTCGGGAGCTTGGTCGATTGGATTATATGTGTGAAGTTACAGGGGGTGTGAACCCTTGTGCCTGAGGAGGGGGTGGCTTAGATAGAGTTCGCCAGACCCCTCCGGCCCTCAGTTACAAAGGGTTCAATGTACATAAAGATAGGACGTTACTGGTAACGCCAGCATTAAATCATATAAATGATCATTAAAACTACTGAGTGAACGCCTGACCGTTGTCATTCAGAGTGACCTTAGATCTTCTATACTCCGAGTGGTTTCTGATATGGTCGAGTGAGCGTACTCTTGTCGAATGGAATTGGGTTGTCCGAGTGGAACTCTCAGTCGAGTGGGTTGGACTATGTAGTGATTTCAGTCGGTTGAATCTGCTGTCTTTTGAATATCTTTGATTGTAGGGCAGTGTCCTTGGGTAGGGTACTTAGATCAGGTCTATTGCCCTACCCTAGGTACATGTCGTCATCGTTAGCCCCCGAATGGTTCTGGGTCCGTGTGGAATTGAAGTTGAAGGAGGTTCCGACTCAACTTTCCTGCTTCAGAAGCAGTTCACATAGATTGGTGAACCATGCAAAAAGCTTCAACTTCATTTTCAGTCGACTTGAGCCATTCAGAAGTTGTCGAGTGAACTTTTGTCAATAAGCTTTGAGTGTTTGATATGGTATAAAATCTTCGGCCTAACAGATTGCTCTACTGCTCCCGGATCTTGCGGGATTCAAAATTTTGGGAAGCGCGCGGGACGGAGGAGGCCGCAGTAATGGGAGTGGATTAGGTAGGGGCGCCTCGATCTCTGCGCCACCTTTTTCGCCACGTACTGCGCGCGCGACTGTTGCGAGATTTGACAGGATTACCTGGGACCACGAGTCAGCCACTCGGGAGAAGGCCTTATATAAAGCGCCGTGGCTGGGGTTTTCGGTACAGTGTTCCCCATTCTCTCCCTTTCTCATTTGTTTCTCCATCGCATCCACCTCCGCTCTTAGCGCCGCCGCCCTCCTTGAGCTCCATCTGCCGCAATGGGGAAGGAGAAGACGGTGGCCTTGGAGCGTGCGAAGCAGGCGACGACGAAGGCGAAGGGGAAGAAGACCAGCCGGGGTGGATCTTCATCGAGATCTGGCCTACCGCCCGGCAGGATTCAGGGCGAGTGGATCCGGTCGACGATCCAACAGGAGGATGTGGAGGATTTGGTCGAGGGGGGACTGACCCCCCACCGGTCTTGGCGGGTTCCGGAGGATGAAACCGAGCCGCGGCCGCAGGACGGTGAGTGCGTCCTTCTCGCCACTCACGTTGACCGCGGTTTTTCTCTGCCACCCCATCCGTAACGCCCTGGATTCGATGCGCCAGGTGTCATCCAGTTATTCGCCGTCCTTGCCTTGTCATTCGCTTGCGTGTTGCACTTTGCCATGTCATCATCTGCACTGCATCATCATGTTTTTCAAAATTTGCATCCGGTCCGTTTACATTTGTCCGTTTCGCGTTCCGACACTCTCGCACGCGCCCGTCGCCCCTCTCAGACCTTGTTTCGTGAGCGGGAGAAAAACCTTCTCGGAATGGGTCGATATTTGCCGAGTGGCCTTGGTATAGTACCGGTAGACCGCCCGTCAAATTTCGTTCCATTTGGAGGTCGTTTGATGCCCCAACGGTTAACCGCGTAGCCCAAAACCCCCTTCTCTTTGCACCCCAGCACCCCTTGACATCAGCCCACTAACCCAGCAAACTCCCCTCCATGCTCTCGGTCGTTCGATTACGATCGTGTGGGCGAAAACCGCACCCCGTTTGGACTCTCCTAGCTCCCTCTGCCTATATATTTGCACCTCCCCCCGAAATTTCGCGGATGAACCCTAGCCTTCCCCTCCCTCTCGCCGCCGGACATGTCCGCCCCGCGCTGGACGGATCCCGCATTTTCATCTCATGTTGCCATATTTGCCATGTCCTAACTTCGTGCTCGGTGCTCCGATTCATGCATATAATATATCAACATGTTCATCATGAGATGCTCTTTATTTTGTTCCATTGGGTCATGTTCTTTAGAGTTAATCTTGATGCCCTAATCATCGTTGCAAGAGTGCTATATGATGTTATCTGCTGTCTGTTATCGGAACTTGATGATTTGTCTTTTTCATTGCATTTTGTGTGTGCATTCTATAAACATGGGCTCTACATGTATTTTGAACTACATCATTCCATCTTTACAGTAGTGCTTGTTTTGTATTTTTGTGATCTATGTGGTGACGAGCACAAGCATTCAAAGTAGCCTCCGTGATGTTGCTAATTTCTGTGACTTAGTGATTTCTGTTATATTTTGTTGCCATGTAAACCTGCTGCTACAAGTCATTCTATGCATGATCTGGACATGTTCACTAAGGATGTTTTGTTACACATGTTATGCTCTATCCATCCATGCCCATGTTTGCAATTATGGAGTGCTCTAACATGTCTTAATCTTGCTCTACTTTTGCTATAAAATGGTCCTGGCAGATTGTTTACATGTTAATCAATTTTGCCATGGTTGTTACTAGTGACTATGCTATTGCCATTCTTAGCTTCATAATTATGCCTTCTTACTGTTAGTTACCTTGCCATGCCATGTAATGCTCTATGGTGAGTGGTTCAAGCTCACCAACATGTCTACTTATCGTTATTTCTGCCATGCTCTGTTTTTCTTCCAAGTCTGAATCTGTTTATGAAACTTGCTATGTTTACATGGGTGCCATCATATCTGCTGTACCTTTTTGGCTCGTGTTCAGTAAGGGACTTTTGTTCTATGCAAATAGTATATTCATGCCATGCCTTTGTTTGCTATGATATGTTCTTGTATCATGTTGATTGATAGCTCTAAACATTGCAACCTGATGTTATTTCTGCCATGTTCAGTGAATTCTGCCAAGTCTGTGAATCTGTTATTATTTGCAATCTTGCCATGTCCTTTTGAGCATGTTCTAGTGATTTCTGGAGATACCTCAGTGTTCATGTTTTGTTGTGCTTTACCTGTAAATCATTTCCATGCCTTTTGTTTTCATGTTGAGTTGCTGTAGCATATTGTTTTGATGCTTGCCTGATGCCTAGTTGCTGTTTTGGACAGATGGTTGTTATATCTTGATTGGAGTGTATGTGTTGCACCGTTGCTCCGTTTGGATGATGCCGCTGGTAAGGGAAAACTTGTCGACTGATTCTACTGCCATCATTTCCTTCCTGTTTCTAACTCAGATGTAATTATTTGTAGAAACAATGAGACATGCTTTGGAGAAGAAGGACTCTGATCTTGCGGCCGCACAAAAAAGGCTGAAGACAAAACCGCGCTCGCCGATCAGAAGCTGGCCTCAGTCGGAAAGCTAGAGGAAGATAACACCAAATTGAAAGCTGCCCTTGATGAAGCCAACAAAGGTGACTCGACTGAAGAAGGATAAAGGGGCTCTGACTGACAAAGTGGAAGACGTTTCCCGCAAGAGAGGCGAACTAGAGAACTACCTGGGAGGACTAGCCAAGAAGTTATTCCTCATGATTGAAGGTACTTTTCTCCGACTGAGTGATTTGCTTTCGTCGACTAATCATAAACTGTCGACTCATTATTTCTCTGTGGGTGCAGAATTCTGCCAAAACTTTGAGGCCGAGACTGGCCAAATCGAAACGAGCTTGGACTCCATCAACTCTCCTGTCAAGGATGAAGCCGCCATGAATGTGCTCCGACTGGAATCCCGTCTTGCTAGCATCGTCGACTACCTCGCTCGACTGAAGGTTGTGGTGTTTCGGATCGACACGACACTCTGGCCAAGGGCGATGCTTTCGAATGATCTCGAATCTCTGATGACTCGACTTAATGAGATACCCGGTCGAGTGCAGGAATGGTAGAAGTCTTCTGCTCGTTGTGGTGCTGACGTGGCTCTGTCACTGGTTCGTGTCCACTTCAAAGAAGCTAGAGAAGAGAAGCTAGCAGCAATCAAGGTCGCCAATACCAAGAGCCTCGACTTCCAATCTTTCATGGAAACCTTCATTGCTGCTGCTACTCGGATTGCTGATGGAATCGACCTGGACGATTTCGTCGAACCTGCCAGCCCTCCTCCTGCGGAGTGAACAAACTTATTGCCTTGCCTTAAATTTGCCTCGGAATGCCGAGTGATTTTGTAACCGTTAAACTCCTTCGGGCCTGATGCCTGAACACTTTTATTCTGCCCTAAACCTCGTGCGATTTATCTGAACTTGGTTTTTCCTTTAATATGCTTGTCTTTTGTCTCCGAGTGGAACTTGTCTCTTCACTCGGAATAGTCTTTTCTACTTGTGACGCAGCTCTGAGGGGAGGTCGCACTCGACCCGCACCTCGTCGTCTTTGCAGATCAGGATGGAGTGCACATTGTATTTGTGGCGCAGCTCTGAGGAGAAGGTCACAGTCGACCCGCACCTCCTCGTCTTTGCGGATCAGGATGGAGCGCACATTGTATTTGTGGTGCAGCTCTGAGGAGAAGGTCACAGTCGACCTGCACCTCGTCGTCCTTGCGGATCAGGATGGAGAGCACATTGTATTTGTGGCGCAGCTCTGAGGAGAAGGTCGCAGTCGACCTGCACCTCGTCGTCCTTGCGGATCAGGATGGAGCGCACATTGTATTTGTGGCGGAGCTCTGAGGAGAAGGTCGCAGTCGACCTGCACCTCGTCGTCCTTGCGGATCAGGACGGAGCGTGTGGCCATGTCCCCGAGCGAGAAAATCGTTCTTCACTCGGAGCACGTTTTAACTTAGGCGGGTACGACACTGCAGCTAAGCCCCTGAGTGAGAGGTTTGCTCTTCACTCGGTAGGATTTTTTCAAACTTAGGCGAGTACGGAACTGCAGCTAAGCCCCCGAGTGAGAGACTTGCTCTTCACTCGATAGGAGTTTTTTCAAACTTAGGTGAGTACGGCACTACAGCTAAGCCCCCAAGTGAGAGGGTTGCTCTTCACTCGGTGGGATTTTTTTTCAAACTTAGGAGAGTACGGCACTGCAGCTAAGCCCCCGAGTGAGAGGGTTGCTCTTCACTCGGTGGGATTTTTCAAACTTAGGTGAGTATAGAGCTGCAGCTAAGCTCCCGAGTGAGAGGGTTGCTCTTCACTCAGT
>NC_057814.1:437664021-437708784 GCF_018294505.1 Triticum aestivum
GACGAGTACCGAACCGCAGCTAAGCCCCCGAGTGAGAGGCTTGCTCTTCACTCGGTGGGATTTTTCAAACTTAGGCGAGTACGGAACTGCAGCTAAGCCCCCGAGTGAGAGGGTTGCTCTTCACTCGGTGGGATTTTTCAAACTTAGGCGAGTACGGAACTGCAGCTAAGCCCCTGAGTGAGAGGGTTGCTCTTCACTCGGACGGATTTTTTCAAACTTAGACGAAACGGATTCGAGGCTAAGCCCCCCGAGTGAGAGGCTTTCTTTTCACTCTGTGGGATTTTTCTTTAAGCTTAGGAGAAACGGATTCGCGGCTAAGCTCTCGAGTGAGAGGCTTGCTCTTCACTCGGTGGGATTTTTCAAACTTAGTCGAAACAGATTCATAGCTAAGCCACCCACTGGGGGATTTTAAACACATGTAAAAGCAACAACAATCATTTAGAAGACTGTAAAACTGTGTCTTTGATAAACAAACTAAAAGGTATTTCTTATTACATCTCAACAATCTGAATGCTTAGGTATAAAAACGACGGAGCAACTCTACATTCCAAGCGCGTGGCTCGTCTTTATTGTGCTCCACATTGTAGAGGTGATATGCTCCGTTGTTTAGAACCTTGGTGATGATGAAGGGACCTTCCCACGCGGGAGCAAGCTTGTGCGGCCGTTACTGATCCACTCGGAGAACTAGGTCCCCCTCTTGAAATGCTTGACCGCTCACGTTTCTAGCGTGGAATCGACGAAGGTCTTGCTGATAAATGGTCGACCGGATTAGGGCCATCTCTCTTTCCTCTTCCAGAAGATCAACAACATCTTGTCGGGCTTGTTCTGCTTCGGCTTCTGAGAAAAGTTCCACTCGGGGTGCATTGTGAAGCAAGTCGCTCGGAAGCACACCTTCAGCCCCGTAGACTAGGAAGAATGGGGTTCGACCAGTCGACCGATTCAGAGTTGTTCTCAATCCCCAGAGTACTGATGGCAGCTCATTAACCCAAGCGCCCGCTGCGTGCTTGAGATCACGCATCAGTCAGGGTTTCAGCCCTTTAAGGATCAAACCGTTTGCTCTTTCCGCTAGCCCATTCGACTGTGGGTGGGCGACTGAAGCATTATCGACCCAAGTGCCTTGGGATGCGCAGAAAGCTCAAAACTCATCTGAATCAAAGTTTGACCCATTATCTGTGATGATGCTGTGCGGAACTCCATATATGAATGTTAACTCTCTGATGAAGCTGACAGCAGTACTTGCTTCGAGGTTTTTGATAGGTTTAGCTCCAATCCATTTAGTGAACTTGTCGACTGCTACAAGCACGTGGGTGAAGCCACTACCCCCAAACTGCAAATGGTAAGACGAGTGGAATGGTCTTCAAACTTGAAGCAGGTTTGTGGGACATGTTGGAGTAGAACTGGTAGCCCTCACACTTGTCGACTATTTCTTTTGTCATCTCATTGGCATGTGGCCAGGAAAACCCGGCTCGGTATGCTTTGGCCACGATGGTCCGAGAGGACGCATGGTGACCACAGGTCCCCGAGTGGATATCATTGAGGATCATTCGGCCTTCTTCTGGTGTGATGCATTTCTGACTGACTCTAGTGACACTCTCTCTGTAAAGTTGTCCATCCATCACAGTAAAGGCTTTGGATCGACGAATGATCTGACGAGCCTCTTCTTCATCCTCTGGGAGTTCCTTCCTGATAATATATGCAATGTATGGCAATGTCCAATCGGGAATGACGACCAAAACCTCCATGACCAAGTCGACCATGGCTGGGATTTCAACTTCAGTCGCATCAGTGGAGCTCTTAGGCTGTGGGGGCTCTTCGATGAAAGGATCCTCTTGGACTGAAGGTGTGTGAATGTGCTCCAAAAACACATTGCTGGGAATGGGCTTCCTCTTGGAACCTATCTTTGCCAAGTCATCGGCTGCTTGATTTTTTTCAGTCGGGGTATATGGTGAAGCTCTAACCCCTCAAACTTCTTTTCCAATTTTCTCACTGCATTGCAATAACTAGTCATAGCTGGACTCCTAACATCCCATTCCTTCATCACTTGATTGACTACCAAATCTGAGTCGCCGTAAACCATTAGGCGCCGGACGCCGAGTGAAATGGCCATACGCAACCCGTATAGAAGTGCCTCATATTCAGCCTCATTGTTGGAGGAGTCAAAGTGAATCTGGAGAACATAACTGAGCTTGTCGCCTCGCGGAGATACCAGGACTACCCCAGCACCTGAACCATTCAACATCTTGGACCCATCGAAGAACATAGTCCAATGTTCCGACTGAATCTGAGTCGGCAGTTGTTGTTCAATCCACTCGACGAGAAAATCTGCTATTGCCTGGGATTTGATTGCTTTCTTTGCCTCAAACTTGATATCCAGCGGAAGGAGTTCAATCACCCATTTAGCCACCCGACCAGTTGCATCTCTGTTATTCAATATTTCTGACAATGGAGCGTCGCTGACGACTGTAATTGAATGATATGAGAAGTAATGTGCAACCTTCTTTGTGGTCAAGTAAATCCCATAGACAAGCTTCTGATAATGCGGGTATCTTTGCTTGGATGGGGTTAAAACTTCAGAAATAAAGTATACTGGGCGCTGAACCTTGTAGGCCTTGCCTTCTTCTCCCGCTCGACTGTGAGTACTGTGCTGACAACTTGTCCAGTGGCTGTGATATAAAGCAGTAAAGGCTCTCTGCTAATTGGGGCAGCAAGCACCGGCTGGGTGGAAAGCAGGATTTTGAGCTCTGCAAACGCTGCATCAGCTTCAGGAGTCCACTCGAACTTGTCAGATTTCCTCATCAGTCGCTAAAGAGGCAGTGCCTTTTCACCGAGATGAGAGATGAATCGACTCAAAGCGGCCAAATAATCAGTAAGCTTCTGAACGTCGTGTACGCGCACGGGGCGTGTCATTCGGAGAATTGCAACAACCTTCTCTGGGTTTGCATCGATCCCACGTTCAGAAATGAGGAAACTGAGTAACTTGCCACCTGGAACTCCAAACGTACACTTCGACGGATTGAGCTTGATATCATATCTCCTTAGATGGGCAAAGGTTTCAGCGAGATCAGTCAGTAGGTCGGAACCTTTGCGTGACTTAACCACGATGTCATCCATGTATGCCTCCACATTCCGACTGATTTGAGGGAGCAGGCACTTCTGTATGATGCGCATGAATGTGGCCCCAGCATTCTTGAGACCAAAGCGCATGGTGACATAACAAAAGCACCCGAATGGGGTGATGAAAGCTGTTTTTATCTCATCGGGTCCATACAGTCGGATCTGATGGTACCCGGAATAT
This sequence comes from Triticum aestivum, assembly GCF_018294505.1. Taxonomy (NCBI): domain Eukaryota; kingdom Viridiplantae; phylum Streptophyta; class Magnoliopsida; order Poales; family Poaceae; genus Triticum; species Triticum aestivum. The sequence continues at coordinate 437,667,317 of NC_057814.1, forward strand.
GCATCCAGGAAAGACAACCGCTCACATGCCGTAGTCGAGTCGACTATCTGATCGATGCGAGGAAGAGGGAAGTGATCCTTCGGGCAGACCCGATTGATATGCTTGAAGTCGATACACATGCGGAGTGAGTCATCTTTCTTAGGAACCATGCCGACATTGGCGAGGCACTCGGAGTGATAAATCTCTCGGATGAACTCAACTGCCGGAAGCCAAGCCACTTCCTCACCAATCGCCTTTCTCTTCTGAACGGCGGACCGTCGGAGATGTTCTTTGACTTGTTTTGCTTTCGGGTCGACTCGCAAACGGTGCACAGCCAGCTCCCTGGGTACACCAGGCATGTCAGAAGGTTTCCATGCGAAGATGTCCATGTTCTCACGGAGGAACTGGATGAGCGCTTCTTCCTATTTGCCGTCGAGTGTTGACGAGATGTGAGTTGGAGCAGCATTGGGGTAGGTCGGGTGAATATGAACTGACTTTGTCTCACCGGACGACTGAAACGCAGAATCTGAAACAGGCTTGTTTGCTCTCAACAAATCATTCGGATCTGCATTCCTCTAATATTCTTCCATTTCAACTCCTGCCATTCGCTCATCGGCGATCTTTCAGCCCTTCTGGACGCACTCTTCAGCTCGCTGCCGATTGCCAGTGACTGTGATGACGCCCCTAGGGCCAGTTATTTTCAACTTGAGGTACACGTAACATGGTCGAGCCATGAAACAGGCATACGCGGTCCTGCCTAGAATAGCATGATAGGCACTATGAAAATCCACAACTTCAAATGCCAACTTTTCCTTACGGCAATTGGTCGAATCACCGAAAACCACGTCAAGCGTAATCTGGCCGAGTGAATCGGCTTTCTTCCCAGGGATGACTCTGTGGAATCACATGTTACTTTCACTAAGCTTGGACATCGGAATGCCCATCCCTCGGAGGGTCTCAACATACAAAATATTCAGACCACTGCCTCCATCCATCAGGACTTTAGTCAGTCGGGTGCCCACAACGACTGGGTCGACCACCAACGCTTGCCTCCCAGGGGTGGCAACACGTGGGGGATGGTCAGACTGGTCGAATGTGATGGGAACCTTGGACCACTTCAAATATGATGGCGTTGCCGGAGCAACCATGTTTACTTCTCTATTGATGACCTTCAATCGACATTTGCTTTCGATGTCAGAAAAAATCATGAGAGTGGAATTGACGTTGGGAAAACCATCATCATCTTCTTCCTTGTCCTCATCCTTGTCCGTCTCCTTTTCCTTCTCACTGGGCTGTTTCTCTCGGAATTGCTGGATCAGGAGCCGACACTGTCGAGTGGTGTGTTTAGGATAAATAAGATTACCCTCTTCATCCTTCTTGGTGTGAATGTGACATGGCAAATTCAACACATCATTTCCTGCTCGATCTTTTACTTTCTTGGGGATCCAGGGCCCTTTGGGCTTCCCCTTGAACTTTCCTTGACCCACGACCAAAGCTTCACCAGGAGCTGCTGGCTCGGCTTTGCGTTTCTGCTTCCGACCTCCTCCAGTGTCTTGGGCGACTGGCTGCCCTTTCCACTGCGGAGTCGATCCTCTTCTTCTCCGTTGGCATACCGAGTGGCTATTTCCATCATTCGGGTCAGATTCATGTCTCCTGTCCGACCAAATTTCAGGTTAAGCTCTCGATGCCGGACACCCTCCTTGAAGGCGCAAACTGCTTGATGCTGGGATACATTTTCCACTGTATGATGCAAAGTGGTCCACCTCTGAATTTAATCTCTCAAGGTCTCATTCGGCTTCTGTACACAATATTGCAATTCTGCTAACCCTGCTGGTCATTTGCAAGTACCCTCAAAAGTTCTGACAAATACTCGGGCCAGCTCTTCCCAACTGAATATACTGCCTGGGGCCAACTGATTCAGCCATGCTCTGGCCGAACCCTCTAACATCAGAGGAAGATGTTTCATTTCCACTTCATCATTTCCACCACCGATCTGTATAGCTACTCGGTAGTCTTCGAGCCAAGTGTTAGGCTTCGACTCACCGGTAAACTTACTAACCCCAGTCGCCAACCTGAAGTTGGGAGGGATCTCAGCGGCTCTGATGGCTCTGCTAAAGCACTCGGGACCTGAAACATGCACTCTGCTTCCACTCGGGCGATCTCTATCTCACCCTTCTCTATGTGCCCGGTTCCTGTCGACCAGACCTTGCACCAAAATTGACCTTGCATCAAACCCAGGCTCTCTTGGATCGACTGGCAATCTCCGCTCATCGCCGTACGAGCGCCTGTCATCATGATGACGGGGCACATACGACCAACCCCTCAGAGGGGGCGTAGGCACTCGACGGCGATTATCGCGGCCGAATCGATTATCAAACTGCTCATGATTCCGACCCAAGTACTACTCTTGACGATGCCCACGTCCCTCATGCCTCTGAGGCGATCTTGGGCTGTGAGCCGACTGGACTGTATCAGTCACCACAGATCTGCTATGGATTATGTCCCGCGACTGAGACGCTGCTGTGTTCTGCTCTCCTGCTGCCCGAAGTAAAGCCCGGATCTGCATCAAACCTCTTCCAGCCTCCGACTGGGAAGGCTGAATGGACTCTGCTATACGGGCTGTAGCTGTAAGATTCTGGATCGGAGTGAGATATACCTGAGGTTGAGGTGGGAACAATTGCCGGGCACGTCGACTAGGCTCGGGGATCCGCTGACGAGCCCGCTCGTCGAGTGCATGCTGAAGGTTCTCCAGCCGAGTGTGCTCAGCCAAAGTGGCTAGGCGCGCTTCCTCCAAGGCCCAAGCCTCAGAGGTCTCTCCAACGATGGGCGTGTGGAGCGCCTCCATGTTGTGGCGGTGAAGTTCCTCCCTCTGCTGTGAAGAAAGGGTTTCAGGATGATACTCTTCGTGAACGCGCGACGGATCGCCGTCGCCATCACCGCCACCGTTGCGGCGCATGCCAGAGGGGTTGCACGGAGAGTCGACTATCAGGACTTCAGTTGCAGGATCGCTGCTGTCGCACTCGGATAAGGTCTCGATGGAGGAAGTCGATAGATCGAACAGGCCGTAGAGTGATTCATCAGGCTCGATTGCCGCGACTTGGGGGGTGGCCGACTGGCGTGCCACCGCGTGTTTCACCCACCGCTGGAGCTGTGAGCGACCGGATTGGTTGCGGCGGCGAGGAGCGAGGATACTATGGGAGCCGACTGATACTTGGTCGACGGCTGCCGCAGAAGGACGTCGTGAACACACGCACGAAAGTACGTCGCCCCGCGGAAGGGGAGCGTCTCGATGTCGAGTGGAGCCTCCTGGAGCCAGGAGGATTCATCGGCGACGAAGACGAGAGCGCCGAGACGGATCTCGCGGCCCTCAGCCAATCCACCGCTGGAAACCACGATGATGGGAATCAGAAAAATTGCAACCTCACCAGAAAGTCGCTAAGACACCTGCCCCACGGTGGGTGCCAGCTGTCGTGGTTCTAAGACTGACAGTAGAATGAGGGGTAGGTATGAGGAGGCAAGATCCTAGCTATGGTGAAGTTGTACACACAAGATTTACGAGTTCAGGCCCTTCTCAGTGGAAGTAACAACCCTACGTCTCGGTGCTCGGGAGCTCGGTCGATTGGATTATATGTGTGAAGTTACAGGGGTGCGAACCCATGTGCCTAAGGAGGGGGGGTGTCTTATATAGAGTTCGCCAGACCCCTCCGGCCCTCAGTTACACAGGGTTCAATGTACATAAAGATAGGATGTTACTGGTAACACCAACATTAAAGTCATATAAATGATCATTAAAACTACGGAGTGAACGCCTGACCATTGTCATTCAGAGTGACCTTAGATCTTCTATACTCCGAGTGGTTTCTGATATGGTCGAGTGAGCGTACTCTTGTCGAATGGAATTGGGTTGTGCGAGTGGAACTCTCAGTCGAGTGGGTTGGACTATGTAGTGATTTCAGTCGGTTGAATCTGCTGTCTTTTGAATGTCTTTGATTATAGGGCAGTGTCCTAGGGTAGGGTACTTAGATCAGGTCTATTGCCCTACCCTAGGTACATGTCATCATCAGCAGGCTGCTCTGCCGGTGGTTGCTGGCTCTTTGGGGATGATTCCGAACAGTGTCAGCCGGGAGGCACAAGACGACCATCAAGCCATCCGGCGTAGATCGAACAGTACCAAAATAAAATAAAATCGTGTGACCCCAATTTAGTCTTTAGTCAACAGACGTGTGACCACTCTCGTACCTTGCTGTTGATCCCTTAGGGTATTTCTTCAGATTAGAGAGATGTGTCGTTCTTAACATTATGCGTTTTCTGCAACTTCGGCCACACCATCTTCCGACTCACCGTAGCTGCTCCAACAAGGGAATCATACACCAGCAGGGAGCTATAGTCCCCACTCAACAGTTCCCTGCATCGAGTGCGCGTGCCCGACATGGACAACCACAACAACTGCAGGGCCATCGACAAGTCAGCACATGATGCTCACTCCTATGGATGGCGGGCAGATAGGTTGTACCCTCATCTTACTTGTGTGCAACATTTATGGCTTTGTTATTCATCTAAGCATGGAAAATAGATTATCACATTTCATTGTATATTCATGTTGATCTCTTCCCGGTCTTGTTCAGGAGTTAACGTTGTTCCATAGTTCAGCTAAGAGACTTGTTCTTTAGGTAACGCTATTCCATAGTTATCATCCATCAACCAATGCTATCCCACAGGCTGGTGATTATAGTATTATACCACTTCTAGTATTAGCTATGTTGTTCTTTAATACTTTTGTGTGCCATCTAGTTATTCTCGAGTACAAACGATACATATTCTATAGCTTTCATCTGTGTTCTCCCTTTAATTTTTGAGACCTATTGCTGCTAGTTAACCCCGGTCCTACTATTTATGTCATCTCCTACATGCACTCATTACATAAATCTAACTACTAGTTGTCTTCCATGCATGTCAGATATAATTGCACACACTGATTTATCCATAGGAACCTCATGGAGCAATGTAACGGCCAACAAACTTAACGTCACTGATACCCAATATGATGGAACATGTAAAGGCAGTTCTCACAAGACTTGTAGAAAGATGATGAATCCTATTCACCCCACAAGGTCCTTGCTCTAACTTGGCCCATGATATGGGTACATCATGCATATAATGTCTTGGAGTGCATCTACTCTGTTGCAATGCCTTGTGTTTAGCCTGTTCATCATGCATGTAAATATGGCAGGCCTTCCTGTTTTTCAGTACCTATTCCATTCAGGATAACATGTTTTCAAATTCACGTACTGTCATTCTACTCTATCGCAATGCCATCTGCTTAGTTTGGACATCATGCTTCTGAATATCTTATGCATTGTTATTCATCAGTATGTACTTCATCTTCTACCATAGCATGTTCTTTTTTACATTAAAGTGTTGTTCTAGTGGTCTGTTGCAATGTCATCTTAGTTTCCCAATCATACACGCATATGTTGCCTTAGTGTTTTTCTGTAGGTATTCCGCTACATATAGTTTTACATTCAAGTAGTGTTTTTTACACTTTTGTCCTGTCATATCCCTAGCTCTTACATCATAGTCCCTCTGTCCGGATTACATGTCGCCGAAATGGATAAAAATGGATTTATCTAAAATTGAAATACGCCTAGACCCATCCATTTATTTCCAGATGGAGGGAATACATGTCAATATGTCATGCCTTTCTATTCTTCAGTACCTATTCCATCTCTGCTGTAGCATGTTTTATAATTGAAGCACCATTCTTCTATATAAGACATGCAAGGGGAAGATGGCTATGTTAGAATCTGAAGGGTTACAAACCAGGTCTTTGCAAAAGATCCAAACACCAGGAGATAGTAAACCAACTCCAGTTTTCATAGATACTGCTCCAGCACAGAGAAACCCAACTCCCACTAATAATAAGCAGATTCCATTGGCCAAAGAACTAGTCCGCTCCTGTCCAACAAAAATATGTCAACTCCATTCTAAGAAGCATGTACGTATCCTCTCATCATGAAATTTTATAGCATTCTGATCATATTTTCTACATGTTTCTTACCCATCTCTCTTTTAGAAAATAAGGTTAAACGATAGAAGACTTCCTGCACTTGGATCATATTCGAGGAAAGTATCATGTGGGAATTCTCTGTGCTCAAATGCTGATGTAAGTACCTGTTGTATATGACTATATTTTTATATCAGCATGTATTTTGTTAATCGGCATGAATCTAACCTTTATCTGATCTAAATTTAGTTGTAGCAAAATGTTAAAGGCGACAATGTTGATTTTTGTAAGGAAAACTTCCTGGTAATTTTGCATACTGAGCTGCATGAGTGTACTATCTCATATCATGCACATTACTGAATTGTAGTGCTGCTCTGGTTGCCCATTCATTCATTGTGTCAATGTTGCTTTTGTATTACCTTACCTGGCTGATGATAGCTGTGCTATATTGTGTTAATTTGGTGTAGGCTGGTGTGGTCTGGTTGCCCAAACATTCGTTGTGTCAATGTGGCTTTCCTATTATCTGACCTGACCAATCATAGCAATGTTACTGTATTAATTTGGTGTAGGCTGCTGAAGATAAGAAGACAAACTCTAAAAATAGCAAGGCAACCCCATTGTTTCTTTCCAATAAATCTAGGCTAGGTAATATGGCAATAACTCTTGATTAATCTGTTCGGTTCCCCTCCTAATTTATGTTATGATGCAGTGTTCGAGACACTCTCCACTATCAATAATACAAGCCAGCCAAAATCGCCATATGAATCTATTTAGATTCCTCTGTCTCGAATGCAACAGAAAAAATGTATGTTTGTGAACCAATTAATGGCTGAAGCAATGATGGAAATGGTGGAGGAATCAGAGGTGCACATTCGTGCGCAACAACAACTCATCAATGTTTTTAGAGATAGTGTAGCAAAGCAGCAAGAACTTGCCCAAATGCTTATGGGTGTCATCCGCGCTGAGGTTGCAGATTGTGACGTTGTAGATCATTAGGTTCTGTTCATTTATTTGCACAGGCATCAATCTTTGATTGCCCAGTGGATGTAATTTCCTGTAATATATGTTGGATGTGCAACGTTATGTGCAACGTTTTTCCCTTATGTCGTACCTTTGCTTGATCGGTTTTGGTCCTGTGCATAATTGCTCGTCGTAATGGGCTCAAGTTATCTAATTGGGCCTAAAGACATGTACGAACTTTAGTGGGCCCATTAAGTTAATGGGCCGTTACCAGGCCAAAACTTAATGGTCGGCCCTGTTACAACCCGGGTCGTTAACAGGCCGACACCGAAGCGGGCAACAAGTGGGCCCATTTGATTTCGTGGGCCGTTAACAGGCCGATACTAAGGTTGGGCTACATATGGTCGAACTATACAGTGGGCCTTTAGCAGGCCGAAAGAGACAGCGGGCTCGTACTGGACCATAAAGAGCATGGGCCGCTAAGAGGCCGAAAGTCAGGTCGTACTGTAAATGGCCCAACTGTGTTGTGGGCCTTTAGCAGTCCGAAAGAGAAACCGGACTAGAATTGGACCAAGAAGAGCATGGGACGTTAAAAGGCCAACTCAGGTCCGACTGCAAAGGCCCAACTCATTTATGGGCCGTCAACAGGCTGAAAGACACACCCGACCGAAAATTGGCCCAACACTTAAATGGGTCGCTAAAAGGCCGAAAGATGTACATCCTAAAAATTGGCCCATCCCTTGAATGGGCCATTAACAGGCCGAAACCACATCAGGCCGATATTGAGCCCAAATATATAGCGGGCTATTAACGGGCTCAAACTGACGATGGGCTGCAATGGGGTCAAATCATTAACGGGCCGTTGATGGGCCGAATTGGCACATCTCGTATGGGCCGTGGGCTTAAATGGACCTGACACAAGTAGGCCTTATATGGGCTAGCCTGCTAATTTTTACTAGGTCGGCCTTTTTCACCAGAATGGGCCACTGTTGGGCCGTGCCATGTGTCGACCTATCATAGGCGCCTCCTGTCCAATGAGCGGATGACATCTGTCCTAACGGTGAGCCAACACGTGTTTCCTCCTGCCAATGAGAATTTTACATGTGGAAAATCCCCATTGGTCTGGGCTATTAACGGGTTATCGGATCCAAACCAGAACCCGATAGCTTAACGGCGACCCGTTACGGTGGATGCCACGTGTCGGTCACCCTTGAGGAAAGCAGTTCTGTGACGCGCGATTTATCGTCATGGAAGTGGACACTTTCGTGATGATAATTTTGGTAATGTCATGAAACACTTCTATGACAGCACAGGTATGACTATCTTGATTCTGTCATAAAATCGTCATGGATGTACATGCATGACAGAAAACGTGACCTACTGTGACAAACACGTATCATCACGGAAGTGTATTTTTTTGTAGTGTATACTACTGTAACTCTAAAAATTCTGAAAAGTTATGTCAAAGTGGGCAATTTGTATATCAATCATGTGTAAAAAAATTCAGATCAAAATCACGTTCCAGTGAATTTAAAAAATTCTGCTACTGGGCGCAAAAGTTTCTGTTTTTTCAGAGAATCAAATCAACTATCACCCAAATCATCCCAGAGGCTTTACTTATCATAAACACTAATTTAAACACAAAAACCCAACCATAATAGTAGCATAATTTTGTGCACACGAAAAAACAAGAAAAGAAACAAGAAAATTAAGATAACTATTTGGTTGCCTCTCAACTAGTGCTATTGTTTTGCGACCCTAGCTAGGCGCAATGCATAGTTTCAAGTGTTGTCATCTTTAGTTTTTGTAACCCTAGCAACTCCTATTTTGCTCTATTTGACATTATCAATAATGTGTACTAGATGATCAAGCTTAGTACTAAGGGTTTGTATCTCTTTCAAAACACAAAAGACATCAATCTTTTGTTCCAAAGCATCAAATCTCCTATTCCGTGGCACCACATTGCTATTTATCTTAGATGCAAGGTTAAATATCCCCCAAAATTGGACTCCATACTAGACTTAGTTTCTTTTATCATCTCAGTTTGACTAAAACTTACTAGAATGGTGGACTCAATTGTTTCTACCTTTGGTTGCCCAAATATGCTTTTCATCCTTTCAGAAGTGTCAAAGGCATTATTTCCAACAGAATCATTTTCAAACATGGAATCCAGAATATGTCTATAAGTAAGAGGTAAACCAACAAAAAAAACTTCTGAAGAGCAATTTAATGTGACTCTGAGGCTTAGCTCTCATTTGTATTTCCAATAATCTATCCCAAGCTTCTTTTAAAGATTCATCATTCAAAATACTCCAAATTTAAAATTCCAGAACTATCTCCTAAGTAAGGAGGGAATGACATGTCGGGAGAGGAACTAGCCATAACGATAAAGCAAGCAAATAAGCAAGCGAGAGAAAGGCAAATGAAAAATATTTTTATATTTTTGTAAAAAGATTTTAGAAGTGGGGGATATGAAAACGAGAGTGATACATCTCCAACGTATCCATAATTTTTTATTGTTCCATGTTGTTATATTATCATTCTTGGATGTTTTATAATCATTTTATATCATTTTTTGGTACTAACCTATTAACATAGTGCCAAGTGCTAGTTGTTATTTTCTGCATGTTTTTTCCATCGCAGGAAATCAATACCAAATGGAGTCTAAACGCAGCGAAACTTTTTGTGGATTTTTTTTGGACCAGCAGACATCCAGTGGGCCGGAGAAGCACCTCGGGGGTGCTCCGAGGGGAGCACAACCCACCAGGGCACGCCTGGAGGCCCAGGCGTGCCCAGGTAGGTTGTGTCCACCTCTGGTGCCCCCTGAACCGCCTCTTTGTTCTATAAATACCCCAATATTCCAGAAACCCTAGGGGAGTCGACGAAAATCAATTCCAGCCGCCGCAAGTTCCACAACCACCAAATCCAATCAAGACACCATCGTGGAGGGGTTCATCATGCCCATTGGTGCCTCTCCGATGATGTGTGAGTAGTTCTTTGTAGACCTACATGTCTGTAGTTAGTATCTAGATGGCTTCCTCTCTCTCGTTTGATTCTCAATACAATGGTTTCTCGGAGATCCATATGATGTAACTCTTTTTGCGGTGTGTTTTTTGGGATCCGATGAACTTTGAGTTTACGATCAGATCTATCTTTTTATCCATGAAAGTTATTGAGTCTTCTTTGATCTCTTATATGCATGATTGCTTATAGCCTCGTATTTCTTCTACGATATTTGGGTTTTGTTTGGCCAAATTGATCTATTTATCTAGCAATGGGAAGAGGTGCTTTGTAGTGGGTTCGTTCTTACGGTGCTTGATCCCAGTAATAGAAGGGGAACCGACACGTATGTATCGTTGCTTCTAAGGATAAAATGATGGAGTCTATTTCTACATAAATAGATCTTGTCTACATCATGTCATCGTTCTTATTGCATTACTCAGTTTCTCCATGAACTTAATACACTAGATGCATGCTGGATAGCGGTCGATGTGTGGAGTAATAGTAGTAGATGCAGGCAGGAGTGGGTCTACTAATCTTGGAGGCGATGCCTATATAATGATCATTGCCTGGATATCGTCATGATTATTTGAAGTTATATCAATTGCCCAACAGAAATTTGTTCACCCACCGTTTGCTATTTTTCTTGAGAGAACCTACTAGTGAAGCCTACGGCCCCAGGGTCTCTTCTTCATTATATTTTCCTTTGCGATCTATTTTACTTTGCTTTTATTTTCAGATCTATTAAATAAAAAATAGAAAAATAACTTGCTGCACTTTATTGATAATGTTAGTGATGTCTCCTCGGCAACGGTGCTAGAAATTCTTCCTACTATTTGTGAGCTGCGTTGGGATTTCCCTGAAGGGGATAGGATGATTCAGTATAGTAGAGATAAGCATTTCCCTCGGTTAGAAACCACAGTGATCAATCCAGTAGGACAACCATGCAACAACTTGTTAGGAGTACCTACACAAAAAATAACAAATACTTGCACCCAACGCAAACAAAGGGGTTGTCAATCCCTTGGCGGTTAAATGAAGGAGTAAATCTCAAGGTGATAAATAGATAAATAAAAACACAAAATAAAATAAAGTAAATAAAATTGCAGCAGAGTATTTTTGGATTTTAATATATGATTTAGATAGACACGGGGAGGATAGTTTTCATGAGAGGCTTGATGACCCACAAGTATAGGGGATCAATCATAGTCATTTCGTTAAGTAAGAGTGTCGAACCCAGTGAGGAGCATAAGGAAATGACAAGTTGTTTTCAGCAAGGTGCCGGCGTGGAAGCACGATCACCCATGGGGAAAGGGTGCCCCTTTGTGGTTCGGCATGGGAACGGCCGCGTTGCACAAAGAGCAGAAGCAATAGGGGACGACACGGCGACCCATTATTCCGTAGGCCGTTTCCAGCCCGTGTTAACTTTCGGCCTTCTAAGGGCCCATTTATTCTTGGGCTCATTTCCAGAATTCGATTACTTACGGTCCATTACTGGCCTGTTCCGCTTGTGGGCCAAATTCAGCCCGTGGTTACAGTCGGCCTATTTGTGGCCTGTTAACCTGTTGGGCTGTTTTCATAGCGTCATCAAATACGTCCTATTAACAACCCGTTATGGTCGGGCAATAAAATAGACGATTTCCACTCTAGCTCGTTTATGGCCCATTTTGCGGACCGTTGTTGGTCCACGAATAGTACGGCCCATGTTTGGCGAAACAATTATATGGCTCGTAGAAGGCCCATGGTCCGTACAGCCCATGGAGGGACATGGTCACTACAGCAGGTGGCAGGACCATGGTTACAACAGTCCGTGTGTTGCCATGGTTATTGTGGCCTAGTTATAAAAATAGGTTATTGTGGCCACTAGAAAAACTCGAAAAAAGAACTACACTGACTACAAGAAAACAACTAAACTAGACAATAAGGAAATAAATAAGCAAGCAACTAATGCTAGACTATTACGGCTATTACACAGATTACATCCACTAGGCATCAAAGTTCGCCACCAGTGCAAATACAGGGAATAGAGCAGCATATTACATACACTGGCCATCTAAATTCGCCACCAATGCAAATAAACGTGGCAACAAAACAAGTCCATAACTGAAACAACTTCAGAAGAGCTCAAGAAACGTTATCTTGGGTATCCACCATGCTGGCAATAAGCTTAGCAAGCTTATTAGCTTTGTCCTGTTTGGCGCTAAAATCCTCCAACGCTTGCTGTTGCACCAGAAAGTATGCATCTGAATGCTCCAGTGACTTCTACAGTCCTTCGGCTTCTTGTCGCAGCACAGCTGATCGATGTCTTTCAGCTTGTAGTTGAGACTCAAGATATCGAACGGATTCAGACCGTGAGTTTGAATAGCTTGTGCCAGCGGTAGTGGCCAGTAACTCGAACACTAAACCAAGACAGGACTTTGGGGTTGTCTCACTGTCTTCAAGATAGTTTTCCTTAGCTATTTTATTAGCTTTGTTGGAGACCAACAAGGATGTCTCACTATCCTGAACCTTATCGGCATTACTTCCTTTACCATTGCTTAATAAGGCACTCTTCCCCAATATTCTGTCAGCATTCTAAAAGAAGAAACAAGCAGACACATAACAGGTTTAGCATGTACTAGTATATGAAACTCATTTCGGTGAACCAGTTCATTAGTAAGGTGGACAGTATTAAACTACCAAGTCTTATATTGCCAAGTAGTACATAATAAAAGCATCAAACAAACATATATCTATGTCCTATGGTCACTCCATTGTCTTGCCAAATCAAAATAGAGACACGGCTCAAATCATATCAGTTCAAGACAAAGCAGCACTGAAAGAATACAAAGCGTGGGAAACTACACGGCACAACAAGATTTCAGATGGGTACCACGGGTCTACATGTACAACAACACTATTGGCTCTGTTGTGATGCTAGTAATGTGCATGATATGAGAAGTCAACTGTATACACAGTTGAAATTGAAATCAACAGAGCTATATATAAGAGTAAACCTGTTAAAGAAACATGTGTAAACATACCTGTTGTGCCATTGGAGTTTCGATTGGAGCCAGTTTAAAAATAAGTTTGTATGAGTAAATACAGTGATACAAGAGCAAAGCAGTATGCACGATAGCAATGGAATCTTGAATGAGAACAGTTGTTCTTCAGGTTTAAGCACTTGTTCTATATGAACAGAGTACAGTAAGACGCAAGCATATAGTACTTCAAAATAAAAAATGACCTCATAGACCTTACCACATTCTTGGTCCGGGACCAGTACAGAACAAGGCGATCCCAGTCATCGTCCAGTAAATGTGTCTCAGGAGAACGTATGGGAATTTGATGAGTTTCTTTCCCAGTGAAGTACGCTTTCTTTAGGTAATTCCGATACTGCCACCAAGCATTCTTGAAGATAGCAGAGGTATTAGGACAGGTTACCTCATCCTGAGTTTCCAAATCAGTCCTTCTCTATAGAGAAAAATGGGAAAATTTGTTGTATTATAACCATCATGGAGGTAGAATGTATGGGACAAAGAAAAGTAATTGCCATGAATAACATTACTTACACATAACTCCTGGGAAACACCTGCATCTAGGATTTTCCTTCATCTTTAGCATAATATTTCCATGATGGGAGATAACACACATAGGATTTAACAACATAAAATGCGATAGATGCTAAACTAAGAATGGCTGGTTGTGTTTCCTCCACAGGAATAGGTGTACTAACTGGTGGAGTTGGGGTTCTCCACGGTAGTAGTGGCGCTTTGGGCACTGGGAGCTGCCTTACTAACTGCTCTTGTTTAGGAGCTCTGTGGTGGAAATGGTGCTGTGTCAACAGGAACTGGGTTACGATCTGCTGGGGTTGGGGTTAGATTGGGTGAAGCTGCTTCTCTGTCCATCGCAGTAGGGGTACAATCTGCGAGAGTTTGGGTTATGCGTGGAAGGGCTGGTTCTCGTGCACGTACAACCGGGGTGCCATCTCCACCAAGAGGTAGCACTATTTTATTTGAAGACCGTGTTTTTACTCCGCTAGATACTGCCATCACCCTCTCCAATTCAAATGGCTGATAAACAGGAAACATAGTTGAATGTACAGACATTGTATGAGAGACAGATGCAATAGATAGTGTGGAAAAAAGAGGGCATGAAATAGTTGACATGTATATTGTTTGACTAAAAAGGATAGTGTTGGGGATATACCCCACGGTATGACCCGGCCGGAGTTATAACCCGGCTGGGACCTGGTAAACCGGCAGGTGTTAAGTCAGATGATAACCCGACAGGTGTTAAGTCAGATGATAACCCAGCAGGTGTCAAGTCATATGATAACCCGGCAGGTGTTAAGTCAGATGATAACCCGGCAGGTGTTAAGTCTGATGATAACCTGGCAGATGTTAAGTCAGATCATAACCCGGCAGGAAGTCATAACCCGGCAGACCATCATAACCCGGCAGACCATCATAAACCGGTAGACAGTCATAACTCGGCAGACAGTGATAATTGGTTGACAGTCATAACCCGGCAGATAGAGTCGCCAGGGGTTATGAAGCCCGAGACGTTATGAAGCCCAAGACGTTAAGAAGCCCATGAAGAGAAGTCGGAATAGTTTAAGTCCTAATCCGAGTTGGACTCTACATGTAACCCGCCCCTTCAACATATATAAGGAGGGCAGGGCACCCCAAGGGGGGAGAGGAATAATCTTTAGGGCAAGACATAACTGGGAGAGCCGGTTTACGGCGACTCCCTCATGATGATAATGAGACTTAGCCACAAACAGCATGTAGGGTTGTTACCGGATGATGTTTCCCGGGGCCCGAAGCTGTCTAATCCTTGTCTTGCGTTGCGTCTCTCGATTCCGCTCAACCCCTCTCAAGTTACCACATAGATGAGTTGGCCTCACGACTAAGTCCTCACACTAGGACATCTGCCGTGACAATTCCACGACAGTTGGCGCCCATCGTGGGGCCAACGCACGGTGCTGTTGAGTTCTTGGAGGAATTTGTTTCAGGGATCAAGAAGTTCGCAACCGACCGGGAGAAGAAGAAACAACATTGGAAAGAGTATCATCAAGGAAGTTAGGGTTTGCGTTTGAGCCACCGCCACCGGCTGTATAATCCATCGAAGTTGCCATGTTTTTTCACTACTATCTCCACGTCATAACAAGAGGAATCACTAAACCGCCTGCAACCGCGGCAACAAGTACTACTGTCAAACAGCCACGGAGGAGTTCTACGATTTTTTTATCCAATATGTGTTGGTGTCAAGAAAAGATTCAATCTACATATAAGTTTCTACCAAAGGAAACTAGAAGTGGTCAGTTACGACGAGTCAAACAAAACGAGTGGTCGGGTCCGAGTGTTGCTGCTATTCACGAGGGGATCATGTGCCAAAGAAATCAACAAGCGTGGAGATCGAGGCCTGCCAATCAAATCATAGGTTGTCTACATACAAGGAAATCTATGTCAATCCACGAGTGCTACTCTGATTAGTACATAAAAAAGAAGAAGGGCCACGACCCGGAGGAAATCACGGAGCTGGATTGGTCCAGAACCACTATGACCCGGAAAACAAAAGAGTCAACGGGCACGACGACAGATGGACCACGCTAAACCGCCATTGCGCCTCGCTGAGTCACCGTCTCCAAACCGCTGCGACCCTCGGCCGCCTCAAATCGCTACCGTCGCTGCGCCTGGCCGACCTAGGTCTATTGTAAGATGCAAATCGCACGGGTCGCCGCGGCTGGACTCCATCTCTGCCACAACCCGCTGTTGCCTGCCTGACCCGCCGGTTTCTGCCTGGTCACCGTCGCTGCTGCACCAGACCGTCGCTTCAACTGTCGACCCGGACGAGGACTGGGACGAGGGTTGGATCCGGATTACGCTGTCGTCGCCCCGTTCTAAGCCGCCTTGCGACCCTGCCGTGCCAAGCCGCTTTACCTCAACATGACCTGGCACTAAAGTCACCGTCGCCATCAAACTACAGCTAAACCGCTGCCGTTCAGTTGCACGTTTACAGACAAATCACCACTGTGGCCATGGTTGCTTACCTCTTGAACCGCCGAGGCCGAGTCGTCGCCTATGTTAGGACAGCCCGCCCTCACCCCGATCCGCCGCGGATTGCTCCTGCTGCTGCGAGCGGGCCCGTGGCCTCGAGCCTCTTCTACAAGTCGCAATCAGGCTGTCCCGCAGCCGCTGCTGAACCGCCCGCTGGCTCGACGCCTAACGACTCACGCTGTCGCGCACCTCACTTCATCGGCGGAGGCCGCGCCGGGCCAGCCTCTCTCTTAACCCGCCTGCAATACCTTTCATTGCCCGAGCCACTACCCACGAGCCGGCCTAATCGAATCACCAAGCCAACCCGCTGGCCGTCGAGCTGCCATCTGCCTAGCAGGAAGACACGCCCAACTCACCTCCGTCGTTGTGCCCTGCCGGATCACCCGCGCCTGAGTCGCTGCGTAAATCGCCAAGCCAACAGGGGCAGTTCACGGTCTCTGCCTATATGGATCGGCCTCGTGCTGCTCCGTTTTGCCCTGGCCCACCTTGCCGGCGTCCTCCAGGCCGCTGCTCCGCCTCACCCGTCAGGTGCATCTCTGCTGGTTTCGCCTCTGCTTTGCCAAAGTGCCGTGTTTGTCTGTGAGTCAGCCCCGCAGTTTCAAGCCGGTCCTGGGCCGCCCGTCTTTGACGGTTTAAACCGCCCGTGCACCCGGGCAAGTCGCCGCTGCTGGCTGTATCCGCGCAACCCGACTGTAGCCACCGCCGCTTATCCGCGGATCACCCGCCCCATCCCGAGTCGCCCCTGTGGCCTTGTGATATCTTTCGTCGGGGAGATGGACAACACGCCGTCGCGCGAAGCCGCAGCACTGCTACTACCGCCATCCCCGCGCGGCCTCAGCTTGAGCCGCCGCTGCTCAGACTCGCCATCGCACCTCCGCCGTCGCCGCGCTTCAACCGCGCCCCGTCGCCACAGCCTCAATTCGCCGAATCGCCGGCATCCCTCTGCCGCGGTCTTTGCCTTTGCCGAGATACGGCACCTCCGTCTCTGCCTTCACCGGCCACCTCACGGAATCGCCGCAGTGGATTTCACTCCTGGCCGACCTCGTCGAAACACCGCGCCTCGCCGGTTTTGCCTCTGCGTTGAGGCAACACCGGATCACCATCACCGCTGTAAACCGCCGCGGCTTTGTTCCCTCAAGCTTCAACTACGCCACGCCCCCGCAGGCTCTACACGATATGGAGTTGCAGTAACAAGAAACAGGCTCTGTTGTTGGATGCTGGAAAAGTCAAAGGTCCGCCACCAGGCCCATGTGTTAGTAGAATAACTACTACAAGTACAAGTGCTGTGCTGGTTTGCCATCGTATAAAAGAGCATGGTATACGGTACAATGGCCGCATCAGACATCTGATATGTTTTGATTACGGTATCGATGAGAAAAAAGTGGAAGCAGTAAAATTCAGATCAATTGGAAAAACGACGACGGACATGACTGGCTCGACGTCCCAGGAAAAGATCAGGTGCTATCCACCTTATTTATTTTTTCAATATACGTTAAGTTCCTCTGGGAACAATTGTCCTCCTTTTAATATGTTTGTTCCATGATCATGGCACAGACAATAAATATCATCTATCATCCAAATATATGAGGACAATTATTCACTGCCGAAGTGGAGTTATATCACGGATATGGAGTGCATAACATCGTCATTTTGCACTACATTTATCCGTGCTGCCGTGCTCAACGGAAATGCTTACGCTACCGCCCTTGCGGTCTGGTCTACATCAACACACCGGGCCGCACCTATCTGCATGAGCTATTTATTGAGTATGAGTAAGTCACTACTTGGGTAGCCCGGTTTTCTTCCAGCAAATTGGAGGCAAATTATCATTCAGCTGCCATCTGCGCTGGATGGCTCAATGGACATGCGCACAAATCGCTGCCACTACAGTTTGCTTGACTTCAAACAGCCAGTTGGAAGGAACCATTGGCCGAGTTGCTGACACGACTCGTAAGGGATCATTTATAACCCGCCGCAGTTACCACAACCTTCTGTGGATTCACATTGCGTTATCAACACCAATGATATATACCTTCTGCTATGGTCAAGTACGGAGAATCTCAAGACAACTCCTTGAGTTAAGACTCGGGGGCTACGATGATATGATTCAGCAAGTCTTGCCAGTTTCAGCAAGTTCAAGTGCCCAAAGGCATTGAAGGGAAAGATAACCCGGTCCCGGAGGCTACTGTTATATTGATGACAATTTAAAAGCTGTTAGAAATATTTCGGCTCACAATGATGCTTCCGATTTATAGACCGGTTTAAGGGAAATCCCGTCTCCACACAGCACTGAAGCCCTTAGTATCTGGTTCAAATCCGGTTTGAAAAGAAACTATCTCCTGCAAAGCTCTGACACTCTCAATATCCGGTTCAAAAATCTTGGTTCAAGAAGAATTTATCTCTTGCAAAAAGTTATGGTTGCCGAAGAGGATCTATTGCCATGATGCATGGTTCAAACATAGGTATCCTGCCTTATTGGCTTATCATATTATTGATCAAATAGGGGCTTCTGCTTTCGAGCAAAGTAATGATTGCCCATTAATCTGGCTATCAAGCCAATATTATCATAAGAGCACAGCTCTGCTTACTTCGGTAATCCAGCTATCAAGCCAATATAATCATAAGGGGCCAAAGAGAGTCTGCTGCACAACACAACTCAAACATGGGTATCCCTTGAGCACAGCTCACAATATCACTTGGGGGCTATGTTCGAACTATAGTCACACCTCTTGATAGGCTTAAGGCCACCAGGGAAATCACTTGGGGGCTATGTTCGAACTATAGTCACACCTCTTGATAGGCTTAAGGCCACCAGGGAAATCACTTGGGGGCTATGTTCGAACCATAGTCACACCTCTTGATAGGCATAAGGGCACCAGGGAAATCACTTGGGGGCTTGGTCATATTCGAACCATAGTTACACCTCTTGATAGGCATAAGGGCACCAGGGCAACCACTTGGGGGCTTGGTCATATTCGAACCATAGCTACACCTCTTGATCGGCGCAATGCCACAATTATGACTACTTGGGGGCTCTGGTCATATCTGAAACATAGCTTAAACCCTCTTGATCATACACATACATCATCATATATTAAGTCATACATTGCATCATCATTACATCATCATAGCATGTATCATATGGGCACGGATATACTGGTTTATATGTCAGGAATCGGTTTTCTAACCAGGTTATATTATTCAAATCTTTAATAGCCAACACGGCTGGATTTTTATTATGGTTATCAATAACCAATATTATGATTGAGGTTTTCAAAGTCGCTTCAGCGCAATGGATATAATTTATTCTACAATGGAAGGAATAATCCCGAGTCGCTGTAGGCTTACGACCCGGCACTTGGGGGCTACATTATTCAAGTTGTGATTACATCAAATACACAATTCTCATGTTGCTGCAAGCATGCACCATGACACTTGGGGGCTACTGCAAAGTCATTGTTTGCTCACCTTATTGAAGACCCGACTCGTCACATCGTAATGAGCCGGCCCTTGGGGGCTACCAATTGCTCCTATCAACCATTCAAGGTACACAAGTCTTAATCCATTATATTGAAGGGTCCACTCCTGAGTTGGTAAAACACAAAGCTTTTAACTTTGTGGACGTGAGTTCAAGCCCCATGATGGGAGTTACATCATATGATGTTATTTTCAATGAAGTATATATAAAAAGTCCCACTCAGTATTATCTTACTTAGTCGGCCCTTGGAGGCTACACGTTGCTGTTAAAGTCTACATGATCATATTTTCAAAGTCCCTGCTCATTATTTGCACAAATGACCCGGCCCTTGGGGGCTACACTGGTTGAAGTTTTTATGAGCATCAGGAAATTACAAGTCCCAGGTTGCTGCAAGCATGACAACCCGGCACTTGGGGGATACATATATGGAATACTGAGTTTATGACTAATGACTGGGATGAACAAATTGGATTTCTTCAAGATTGTGATATTTATATTGAAGCAAGTCTTAAGCTGTTGCTATGCTACCTTCTTAAGACTTGGGGCCTACAAGTGATAGGCATATAAGAGGTATATTTTCAAGCTTGATGTTAACTACAATATGACCCGGTGCCATCAATATTTGTAAACCGGCAATGATAAACCGGCAAGTTCTACATTCTTAAACCGGCTGAAGATCAGATGAGTATTTCAAAGACCAATATTTTTGTTAGGCATTGGGAGCTGAGTCAAATGAATTATTCTTCACAATATTTCTCTGTGACAAACCAATGTCAGCAAATTGATTATGAAGCTGGCCTATTGACCTGGATTTTCTAAGAAGAAGGAAGTGACAAGGACTTAAGGGTGATCAGGATCAGTTAAACATGGATAAATCCAAATTAAACTGGGGCTAATGTCGGGGATATACCCCGCGGTATGACCCGGCCGGAGTTATAACCCGGCTGGGACCTGGTAAACCGGCAGGTATTAAGTCAGATGATAACCCGGCAGGTGTTAAGTCAAATGATAACCAGGCAGGTCTCAAGTCAGATGATAACCCGGCAGGTGTTAAGTCAGATCATAACCCGGCAGGTGTTAAGTCAGATGATAACCCGGCAGATGTTAAGTCAGATCATAAACCAGCAGGAAGTCATAACCCGGCAGACCATCATAACCCGGCAGACCATCATAAACCGGCAGACAGTCATAACCCGGCAGACAGTGATAACTGGTTGACAATCATAACCCGGCAGATAGAGTCACCGGGGGTTATGAAGTCCGAGACGTTATGAACATATTCAAAAAAAATCTGACCATCGGTCGGGATGGTTTGTGGATTCCGAACAGCTATGACAACTGAACTGAGCCCAAGACTTTAAGAA
This sequence comes from Triticum aestivum, assembly GCF_018294505.1. NCBI lineage: Eukaryota > Viridiplantae > Streptophyta > Magnoliopsida > Poales > Poaceae > Triticum > Triticum aestivum. The sequence continues at coordinate 437,688,143 of NC_057814.1, forward strand.
GCCCATGAAGTGAAATCGAAATAGTTTAAGTCTTAATCCGAGTTGGACTCTACATGTAACCCGCCCCTTCAACATATATAAGGAGGGGCAGGGCACCCCAAGGGGGGAGAGGAATAATCTTTAGGGCTAGACATAACTAGGAGAGCCGGTTTACGGCGACTCCCTCATGATGATAATGAGACTTAGCCACAAACAGCATGTAGGGTTGTTACCAGATGATGTTTCCCGGGGCCCGAAGCTGTCTAAATCCTTGTCTTGCGTTGCGTCTCTCGATTCCGCTCAACCCCTCTCAAGCTACCACATAGATGTGTTGGCCTCACGACTAAGTCCTCACACTAGGACATCTGCCGTGACAATTCCACGACAGATAGCATAACATAATTGCACATATATGATGTCTATCTAAACTGCATAACATTTTATGACATAATTCAAAGATATGATGACTAACTAAACAGGATGGCATGAGATAATTATATGATGTCTTTAGTAAACAGGTTCGCATGACATAATTCACATACATGTTATCTAAGTAATCAGGATTGCATGATTTAATTCACATATGTGATTTATATCCTAAGCAGAGGGCATTCGCATATATGATGTCTGAACTAAGAACATGGTGTTGAATATTGTGTATATGATGTCTAAACTATGCAATGCAAGACACCATATGCATGATATGAGCAGTATAACCATGCCAAGTTAGAGCATACACCTCGATGGGGGAATAGCACTGGTCATCTGTCTCTGAATCCATCTCTGCGGAGCTATCGGGACCCAGCAAGAGATCTGCTTCGACATGTAGCACTGCTTTCTCTGAAGACCTTGTTTTCACTCCAGATTTTTCCATCACGCACTCAAATGGCTGATTCACAGGAAGAGTAGTTTAATGTACAAACATTGTTGACAAATGGAAATGTAATGAAGAAAAGGATGGGCAAGATATCATTCAAATATATGATGCCTGGTTAAATAGGATGGCATTGCATATTTCACATATATTATGGCTGGCTAAAAGAGATGAGACTGCATAATTCCCATATATGATATAGAAACTAAACAAGTGGCATTACAGAACATGTCTAAACTAAGCAAATGACATATATGATGTCGAAAGTAGCACTGCAAGATATGACTAACATCATCATGCCAAGTTAGAGCAAACACCTTGGGGGTAAATAGGAGTGGTCAGCTGTGTCTGAATCCGCCTCAGAATAGATATCTTCCTCTGGATTACAATCTGGAGGGGGCAGGGTTTGCCATTGAACCCACCATGGAGCGATGTCTGCATGATATTGTATTGCGGCGCAAAACTCTTCTCTTTCCCTCTACATGTTCAGCATGACTGTGTACAATATTTGACATGCATAGGAAAAAATATAGTGAGATTATGTAAGGGGTGCATGCAGAAATCTAGAGTGACAGTAACAACCAGTGGATGGATCCAAAAATAATGATAGCAGGCTGATGATAGCTTTAATTTAATAAAAAGACAGATGATGATTGGTTTACTATTTGTTTCCCACCCAAGATGAACAACATAGGCATACCCTAGGTGAACCAGATAATAGACAGAGATACTATTCATTGCTGCCTCAATATGTGCCCCAAACTAATTTTAGAACTGAAGTTTGAACATTAATTTGGACCTGACTTGGAGTCTAAGAGGTGAACATGATGATAAAGTAGAATTTAATATTAAGCAATGCATAACATAAGCAGAAACAAAAGAGTGCGACCTCTCTTGTGGACCCATATACTTCTCAGGTTCATCTGCTGAGTCGATGATGGTGATGCCGTTGTGGTGGTTGCCGGTGGCAGGGAAGGATATATGAGGCGGCGAAAGATGGTTGGGAGTCGTGATGTTTGGTTTGGTCGATGCTTCTGTCGATGGAGCAGCTCAGGTGAGGTGGACGACATCGCGGCAAGAGCAGGACAAACCGCACAAAATTTTCTTCGACACCTACTTGTAACTGAAGTAATTCTGTAAGGGCTCCTTTGGCTATCAGGATTCTAAAAACACAAGCATAGGAAAAACACCGGAATATGATGGGAATGCACGACGGAAATAGAGCATTTGTAAACACTGGATTTCTGTCAACTTGGGTGTTTAGTTCACAGGAATTGGAAGAGCAAAGGAATGCAAAGAAACATGGCCAGATCAAAGTGAAACCATATCAAAGTGTGTACAGTTAGAATGTTATTCTGCCATTAATGCACTTGGTGTTGTTTACATGCATAGGATTTTGAAAAGTAGGTCCAGGTTGATGTTTTGCTCCATTCCTTTAAACAAAATGCATGAATAATTGAATAGTAGAGTGCCATAGAAAAATTTCCTATTGTTATGTTTTTCCTTCAGTTTTTCCTTTGAACCAAAATAGCCCTAATGGATCGACATGAATGTAGAGTAATAAGTGATGCGACAAGTGCATCACCCCTTTGCCGTAGCCGTGTCGATCTCGGCATCATTGGGTTGGTCGCTGGAGAAGTTGAGGCAGAGGTGGCTGTCCGAGGTGGGGAGGAAGATCTGAGGAATCTGTAGACGGCGTCCAGGGCACTACTCTATTGTGATGGTTGGTTCTGTCGTTGGAGCAGCTCCGGCGAGCCGTAAGACGTCGAGGCTGAAGCAGTACAAGATAGACATCGTTAATCTCAAGTGGGATTCTGATAGCATCTCCAATAGATGATGTATACGTTACCAAAAGGTGATAGATGTAAAATTTACGTCACCAAAAAACACCTGACTACAGCAGATGAGGTAAAAACGTTGACTCTAGACTTAACTGTCGAAACTGAAATTTACTGTGGAATCTGAATGTTCCTGTCGAAACTGAACGCACTGGTAGAGGCACTTCACATATAGTTTAGGTCCTTAGAGCACTAGTAGTAGAGAAATAGTGATCTAAATCAGTAGGCGATAGACGGGGAACACAGTAGCAGATAGCGGCCGAAGCAGCTGCGCCTGGAGGAGCGCAAACTAGTGCCAGAGCAGCAACTCATGTAGCTGCAACAGCCCGTGTACTATCATCAGCAGCACAAGCGAGAGCAAGAGCAGAGCAGCAACACGAGTGAGGGGGAGAGCAGAGCAGTAACGCGAGTGAGCGAGAGCCGGAGCAGTAACAGCTGCGCGAGCGAGAGTCGGAGCAGCAGCAGCAGATCCGGCTGGTATGGACGCCACCACCAAGGTGCCTCGCACTGGGGGAGAGCCTCCATGGAGATGTCGCCCACGGCGCCAGCTTCGAGGTAGCCGCGCCATGGGGGTGCGGGATGGAGCACCGTCGGCACCGGGAGGTCGAGTTAAGGAGAAGGTGCGATGCGATGAGTGTACAACCTCTTTGAAGGCGCCGAGTAGGCCTCGGCTTCGTCCGAGGAGTCAGTGGGGATGTTGCGATTTCGGTGGAGCAGGTTAAGGCGGCGCTGTGGGGATGGAGCAGCCGCGATAGATGAGGCGATCATCGGAGAAGCTCCTTGGAGGTGGAGAATGGGGCGGCTGAACCGGCGGGACGACGAGATCGAGGATAAATCCTCATCCGGGGAGGTGGATGAGGGACGTCGAGCTGTTGCGGTGGATGACATCATCGGGGAAGAGGACCCGGTTGGGCAGCGGTGAGGTGGCGGACGCAGGTGGGTGGGTTTTCACGGCTGGAGCAGAGAGGTTATGGTGGTCTGGGATTTCGAATGGCGAAAAGGAGGCGATGGGAAGGGGGAACCATGACTTAGGGACGCGCTTGTCCAAAATGTAGGGTGTGTTAATAAAGTACCCCCACCGATTTGAACTAGCGACCCTTTAGGCTCAGGGTTAGAAGGGGGATTTCGCGTGTTGGGATGTGGCAGCTGTAGGGAGTTTTCGCCCGCGTTGTAATTTCGGGATAGCAAGGCATGGGTTGTGAATGCAGGAGTTTTGGGAGCACGATATCCGAATTTTTTGGATATAACAAGGCGCGGGTTGAATTTTGGGGACAAGCCTAACGTGTAATATTGTACTTGTACGTACCAAATCAATACGCACTTCCGTCGACGGAAAAAACAAAAAATAAAACTATTCACACCACACAAAGAGAGAGTCTTGTCCCGTTTTACTGTACAAAAGCTATTCAAAGCTATGAATCCATGTTATGTCCAATTAAAATTTTTTGCTGGCTGTATATTGCATGTAACCTACTCATACCAACATTTTAGTGCATTCCTAATGTCTATACTACCGCTGCAATTTGAACTAAATTTGAATTCGTTTCTCTATTTGAATAAGAATCTACAATCATGATTGTTGCCAACTTAAACCATCATTCATGTATTATCTTAACAAGACACCACATGATTACTATAGAGATAGATATGAACTACGTGTACTATGTGAACTCGAATTCAAATTTTTGAATACACTTGATGTTGATGATAAATAATAGTACATTTGATGTACTAACTAGATTCATAATCTAAACCATGTTCCATACGTACACCGTGTTTATCACACAAAGTATAGTGCCCCGCCCCCTACATTATGACAAGTATTTAGCCCTGATCTGCAAAACCCACACATTATCACAAATTATAATCAATGTTTTATATATTATATGTAGTACTAGCAATATGCCCATGCGTTGCACGGAACATCAAGATGCATTTGTATGAGTAGTTTATCTTGTGGGAGAAAAGGATGAACGAGGGAAGGCCTTATTTGCAAATGTGGAGAGGGGTGTGGGCATCTTTTTGCAGAATTGCCATACTTTCCTTCCTATCCGTCAGATATAAATCGGACGGCCTATATTGCAGGATGGCAGGCACACCATCATCACCAACCCTGTTTTTTATATACTAGCAAGATGCCCGTGTGTTGCACGGAACATAAAGGTGCATTTGTATGAGTAGTTTATCCTGTGAGAGAAAAGGATGAATGAGGGAAGGCCTTATTTGCAAGCGGAGAGGGGTGTGGGTATCTTTTTGAAAAATTGCCATAGTTTCCTTCCTATTCATCAGATATAAATCGGACGACCTATATTGCAGGATGGCAGGCACACCATCATCACCAACTCTGTTTTTTATAAGAGTAGATAAAATATATTATATGTAGTATAACATGTTCATAACACACCATGCGTATCACCGTTATATATATTCACGCATGCGCCAGTTTAAAACACTATGATAAATTCTTCAAATATCCGAATTCATTTTTTTATAATGAATTATGATGTCTATTTGTATTTTAGACCCACACAATCCTCTTATCTTTGTAGGCAGTGCTAACTTTCTCTCATGCATGCACACGCCTGCCTCCGTCTCACCCTCCCTCAGCATTCTTTAGCTCCGTCGCGCAAATTCGTCTTTTCACTTTAGGTCGTTCACCCACGGTGTGTATACACTGGTATGCGTCGGTGCTATACAAACCGTTTTTAACCCCTTTCCGCGACGACATTTGGAACTGCCGCCTAGTGAGTGTGGGCGATAGGGGGGTCCTTCCCACACGACCCAGAAACCATCGAGGATATGCCCTCCTTGCACACATGCTCGGCAAAATGAGGTCGTGTGCGACCGGCGAGCGCTCAAATACGGAAATACGTACAGTAGAGCAAAAAAATACAATTATACAAGCGAAATTGTTTCCGGTCGCAAGTACATCCCACACGGTCAGTCCCCGCTAAACATTTCCGTTCGTATGTACATCCCACACAGTCACTCCAAGGAAAACGTTTCCATTCACAGGTACATCACAGACAATTTTTCCCGTTAAATCGTTTGCGTTATTGAATGCATCACACACGGTCCGTAGAAGAAACTATGTGGCAAAACTGTCCATCACACACAGTTTTTATGTGGTAAACGTTGCGCAAGGTGGCCTAACATAAACCAAGAGAAGATCGTGTGTGATTGTTCATTGATCCAACACGGTTTATTCCTACAAACTGTGTGCGTTGCCTGAGGCCATCGCCCATGGTGTTTTTTCAATAACCGTTTGTAATAGCAAAACCCAATTAGCAGGCTAATTCGCCATTAGCAGGCTAATTGCCCTATTATTAATAATCCATTTATTAATCTAATTGACATTCGTATTAAGCACATAATATATTTCATTACCATATAAAGGAAGCGGAATTTCATAATTGAAATACATCAGAGTACAACATGATATAGCTTCAGCACTCAGCTACCCCATTACACAACTGCACCAGCACCAAGTTTCACATGCAACATGTAGAACCTTTCGAAATTAGCATCATAGACGGTATATAGACAGATGCATCTCATCTGGAAAACTGCTGAAGCGGAAGGCGAATATTGAGCCTTCATGCATGTTGAAGGTCTTTGCAACTTTAGGCCAGTGCCTATGGATGATTGACCATCCGTCCTTCGTCCTCTTCAAGAACACTTCAATATTGAACCATGGGTGTTGTATGACAACCTTCCTCGCCTCCTGACCATAGAGGTGGTTTGAGAGGTAATCATCAGTGAACTGCTTTGGAAAGGCCTGAAAACAAGGATGTGCATAAATATCTTCTCTATATTGGAAATGGGGCAAAGGAATAAAAGAAGCCAAGGTATAATACTTACCATCTTGTAGTGAACTGATGTCTTCTTCATTGTGCACACAAAGATCTTGTTGTTTTTTGTCGCTAATTTCTTTTTCCTAACAATCTTTACGAGTTTCTTGATTTGATTGATATTCATGGATAACTCATATCACCATATGCAAAAAGGGTCGAACAATGGGTCAAAACCTCTGACAGCAGAACCTACATGTGCAAGACCAAATTGTTAAAAACCTAAATATTAGAATGGTTCCTGCAAGTGCACAATATTGTGCTATTAGACAACGGACCATGCACGTGCTAACCTCGATTGTAAACCCAGTGCCTCCCATTGTTTCCCTGCAACACATATAAGGTAGTTAGTCATCAGGTTAAGTAAGGGTTCGCATGCTATCAGTAAAATATGTTGATGAAAAATAAGCACATTGCAGATTCATCCGATTAATTGAAGCCACATGGAAAACCCATTTATCCAAACCAAGCATGATTAAGAACTAGGAAATATAGCACTTGTATATGTTTCTCTTGTATTAAGTGCAGCCAAATTCGATTTATTCCTCACATGCACAACAATACAAAATTCTACCCATGACAATTGGACATCGCATTGCAGAATTGAACCAAGCAGTTAACTAAACACCAAAACAAATGAAACAAACATTAACTGAGCACCACATTGCACAATATAACATACTCCTAATATAAGATCAGACAGTTAACCAAACGAAGCATGCTTAACAACTTGGAAATATAACAATTGTATTTGTTTCTCATGTATTTACTACAGCCAAATTCAATTTATTCCTCACATGTTATACAATAACAGAATGCACCCACAACTATTGAACATCACATTGTAGAATCGAACCACAACACAAATGAACCAAACGTTAACTGAGCACCACCTTGCACAATGTATAACCAAACCAAGCATGCTTGACAACTTGGAAATATAGCAATTGTATTTGTTTCTCATGTATTTTGTAAAGATAAATTCGACTTATTTCTTACATGGAACACAATACCAAATTGCAGCCGGAAGGATTAAACATCACATTTGCAGAATTGAACCAAACAGTTAACTGAAGACGACAACTAATTAGCAAAACAGTTAATAAGTGAGCATCACACTGCATGACATATAGAACATATACACTAGAGCAACATATTGCATGGTAAAATAAGATAGCACAATTCACTAGAATTTGTGAAGGAAAGGCAGGAGCAGCACACGCAACGGGTAAACCAAGCATGCTTAACCGGCATAGCTAGAAAATGGCAGGGTGCTCCTCCAAGATCTGGGGGTCGGCACGAATGGCAGCCATCGCGACCTCATCCGCGCCTGCGGCCGCGATTTGCTTCTCCGCTGCCAAATGCTCCTGGAGATCCTGGCTAAACTGCATGCACCATGGCTTAGGGCGGCGCTTATTTGGTGGAGGGGTCGCTGATTTGGGTGGAAGGTGTCGCGTTCGCGCCAGCGGTCGGGGCATGTGGGATGTGGAAGGAGGAGGAGGATAGGGGTCGAGTATGGATTACCTGCCTGGATAGACGAGGCTGAGCAGCGTGAAGGAGGGTTGCCGGCGAGGAGGCGGCGCTGCAAGCAAGGAGTGAAGGTTTCAACTTGGAAAGGAAGGCGGAAGCAGGGGAAATATGGCTTTTGGTAAGGGGAGGGGGCGGGGAGGTAGATATTTCCGTGGAAGCCGAAAATTTGGAATCACTTCAGCCAAAAAACTGGAGCGCAAAGTGTCATCAGACACGGTCCCTTATTTAGAACTGTGTACGATATGTGAACATCACAAACGATTCAGATTGCTTAACCCGTGTGTGATGAGTTTGAACGTAAAAAAATTTTGTTTGAATTTCTATGGTTATAGTGGTCATCCACGTCATTGCATAATTTGGGTACACAAAGGAGACTACAGCATACCCACACTTCTTAATCGAGCAAGTTCAGCAATTAAACAGAGCTAGCTGACCTAAACATTACTCTAACATATTAAAGACCGGCGCTCTTAACTAAACAAAACAAAGAGTACTAGTACTACGGCTGGTGCTCGTCAATCTCCACGGCCGCCTCCATGTCCAGCTAGCGCCCGGCGGTCTCCTGGGGAAGGGGCTCCATGGCATCCATCGCACCATACTCGGCAAGCATCTCGCCATTCGAATCGGCCATCTCTTTGGAAAAGGCCGCCACGAGCTGGGCGTGGGCGGCCGCGATCTGGGCTTGGACCGGCTCCGTCGTCGCAAGGTCGGAGGAATGGACGGCTGCTCGAACGCTCTCGGCAATTTCCAACTCTTCGGCCGTGGGTTGTCGACCGTTGTCGGAGAAGCTTCGTTCGATTTGTGCAGTGACCGCCACGAGCTGGGCGTGGGCGGCCTCCATCAGGGCTATAAGGCCGCTGCTGCGGAACGGACAACTGTTGTGCCTCTCTCGCCAGTTGCTATCCCCAAGGCAGATGTTGCTGTCGCCACCTGAGAAGCAATAGTGGCCATTTAGGCTGCCTTGGCCGCCGGGCGCAGATTGCGGCCACGCTGATGCACCTTGTTAGCATGCGCATGGCAGCTGTGGCCGCGCTCTCGCCGGAGTGGGCCACTGAAGTTGCCCTCACGACGCGGGTCCACGTGTCCATCTTTCACTGGTGACGATTAAATAGTGAAAAGATATTTGGGGAGCGAGCTAGTGTGCTTGAGACGCCGGCTGTGGACTGTAGCCGACGCATCTTCTTGCGTAAGCCATAGGCGTACTATATATACACCGACGGTGCTCCAGGATAGTTTGTGTTGCATCTCACACGGTTGGTGATAATAAACTGTGTGCAATCTACTTGATTTTTCATCTTGATTTGAATTACATAATGGGGTCACAGCGGCAATGGACGGTGTTTGAATTGCTAGACCTTTTATCTGCAGTGAACATGCAACTATAGGTGTGCCGTAAAAGAATTGGAATTATTCAGGGTTTGTTTGAACATTTTATACATTAAATTAGTTTTCTAGCCATTTCAGGTGCACAATTCAAAATTAAACTACATGCACATGCTCAGGTGCACCAACATGGGTTGTAAAATCATATGTGTGTCCATGGGTTTATGCTTATGTCCCATGCAAGAACTGGGGATGAAACTCGAAGACCACGGTACTGTGGCTCTCCGGCAAACATCGACGTACTTGCTTTTGTAATTCTGGTAAATCCAAAATTCGTCCAAAATTCATGAAACTTGGCATGCTATCATTGAGCGGCATCAACATGCCATGGTAATTTTTTTCCCATTTGGGGTAGGTTTGGGTATAAGCTTCTCATAAACCAGCGCTTCTCACAACAAGTGTGATGGTTTCGGTAGGGAACGTTTCACCTTTCTGGATGAAACGATATTCGTTGCCTCTTCTCGATTTCAATTTTTTCCTAGTGTCAACATAGAACAACAGGAGTGTTGTGTCAATTTTTGGGATTTTTCGGGGTTCGTTTGGACATTTTTATGCATTAATTGAGTTTTCAATGCATTTATGTGCATAATTCAAATTTGAACTACATGCACATGCTCTAATGCATATAAATTGGTTGAAAATTCAAATCTGTGTCCTTGGTTGCATGCTTAGGTCCCATGCAAGAAATGGGAATGAATGTCAAACACCCTGCCACCGTCACTCGGCCGCAAACATTGAGATACCTGGTTTTCAAATTCTATTAAATCCAAAACTCGTCTGAAATTCATGAAACTTGGCATGCTATCATGGAGCGGCATCAACATGCCGTGGTAATTTTTTTATCCCATTTGGGGCAAGTTTGGGTATAAGCTTCTCACAAACGAGAGCTTCTCACAACAAGCATGATGGTTTTGATAGGGAACGTCCCAGATTTGGGGACGAAAAGATATCCATAGCCTCTTACTGCTTTCAAAAATTTTCTCGTGTCAACATAGAACAACTGGAGTGTTGTGTCAATTTTTGTGATTTTTCGGGGTTCGTTTGGACATTTTTATGCATTAACTGAGTTTTCAATGCATTCATGTGCATAATTAAAATTTGAACTACATGCACATGCTCTAATGCATATAAATTGGTTGAAAATTCAAATATGTGTTCTTGGTTGCTTGCTTAGGTCCCATGCAAGAAATGGAAATGAATGTCAAGCACCCTGCCACCGTCACTCGGCTGCAAACATTAAGATACCTGGGTTTTAAATTCTAGTAAATCCAAAACTCATTTGAAATTCATGAAACTTGGCATGCTATCATGGAGCGACATCAACATGCCATGGTAGTTTTTTTGTCCCATTTGGGGCAGGTTTGGTATATGCTTCTCACAAACAAGAGCTTCTCACAACAAGCATGATGGTTCCGGTAGGGAACGTCCCACTTTTGGGGATGAAACGATATCCATTGCCTGTTACTGCTTTACAAATTTTTCTCGTGTCAACGTAGAACAACAGGAGTGTTGTGTCAATTTTTTTGATTTTTCAGGTTTCTTTGTACATTTTTATGCATTAATTGAGTTTTCAATGCATTTATGTGCATAATTCAAATCTGAACTACATGCACATGCTCCAGTGCATTTAAATTGGTTGAAAAATCAAATCTGTGTCCTTGGGTGTGTGCTTAGGTCCCATGCAAGAAATGGTAATGAATTTCAAACACCAGGGCACCGTTGATTGCCGGCAAAACATTGAGATACATGGTTTTTAAATTCTAGTAAATCTAAAACTCGTCTAAAATTCATGAAACTTGGCATGCTATCATGGAGCGGCATCAACATGCCGTGGTAAAATTTTTGTCCCATTTGGGGCAGGTTTGGGTATATGCTTCTGACAAACCAGAGCTTCTCACAACAAGCATGATGGTTTCGGTAGGGAACATCCCACCTTTGGGGATGAATCGATATCCATTGCCTTTTATTGCTTTCAAAAAAATTCTCGTGTCAACGTAGAACAACAGGAGTGTTGTGTCAATGTTTGTGATTTTTCGGTGTTCGTTTTGACATTTTTATGCATTAACTGAGTTTTCAATGTATTTATTTTCATAATTCAAATTTGAACTACATGCACATGCTCCAGTGCATATAAATTGGTTCAAAAATCAACTATGTGTCCTTGGGTGCATGGCTAGGTCCCATGCAAGAAATGGGAATGAATTTCAAACACCAGAGCACCATTGATTGCTGGCAAAACGTTGAGATACTTTATTTTTAAATTCTAGTAAATCCAAAACTCATCTGAAATTCATGAAACTTGGCATGCTATCATGGAATGGAACCCGACATGCTGTGGTATTTTTCGTGTCCATGTTGAGAGAAGGCGCACTCAAATAATGACAGCCAACAAAGGCATTTTGAAAAAATAGCTGCCACTTTAATATCTCAAATGTTTGTATAATTCAAACCGTGTGCGTTCTGTTAACCATTCACGTGATGCCATGTGTCTTGGTTTTAATGGCTATAGGAGGTGCCGTGCGGACAGCTGCTTGACCTTGACTAAACGGGATGCGTGCGAGCGCAGTCCGGTGCGCAGGCTGACCGAGAGGCGTGCAAGCTGTCCTCAAATGCGCTGGCTCACCGGGAAGCGTGCGAGCTGTACACTGCGTAGGCTCACTGGGAAGCGAGCCCTTTGACTTCCATGGCCGCCCGCCTTCCTCTCCGTGCCCGCGCCCCCCTTAGCGGCATGGGACGCCGCCGTCGAACACTGCCTCTCAGCGCCGCCTGCTGCCGTCCTCCGACGCCTCACCTGTCAATCCCGGGACGACATGATGCCAAGTGAGAGCAGGATTTGTGCATCTCTTCAATGCAAATGGTTCTTTTGGATGACCCGTCTGCAACCACTTACAAACAATTTGGTAAGATTTGCTTCTGTCATATTGGGTATGTTGGCATTTGTCAAGCTGGAAAGATTGACATTTGTTGCTCTAGTAACATTGCCATTTGTCAACCTTGTAACACTCTGATTTGTCAAAATATGAAGCTAAAAATCACTAGCAGTATCTAATTTTTGGAACTAAAATTTAGTAATTAAGCATAGATTTCATTCATAGATTAAGTAGCCGTTCTTAATTTATACAAACAGTTCAACTCGACAGCTGAACCGACCAAACTTATCCCCAATTGTTGCAAACCACGTACTGAAATAGCTAGTTCAACTATATATACTAGTTAATTTTAAGTATGTTGTACAGTTCCACCACATCTATAGTCAGATGAACTGAACAAAATAGCCCCTAAATACTACTACTACTGTGAGCTTGCGCGGGAACGGGCTCACTGACGATTCATTGGCGCCACCGTTTGGCCAAAAGAACGCCCCCGCTGTTGGAGATCGTAGCAGAATTTTAAAATTTTCTACGCATCACCAAGATCATCTATGGAGTATACTAGCAACGAGGGGAAAGGGAGTGCATCTACATACCCTTGTAGATCGCGAGCGGAAGCGTTCCAATGAACGAGGTTGATGGAGTCGTACTCGCCGTGATCCAAATCACCGATGACCGAGTGCCGAACGGACAACACCTCCGCGTTCAACACACGTACGGAGCAGCGACGTCTCCTCCTTCTTGATCCATCAAGGGGGAAGGAGAGGTTGATGGAGATCCAGCAGCACGACGGCGTGGTGGTGGATGGAGCGGGATCTCGGCAGGGCTTCGCCAAGCTTCTGCGAGAGGGAGAGGTGTTGCAGGGGAGGAGGGAGGCGCCAAGGGCTGTGTTATTGCTGCCCTCCCTCCCCCCTTTATATAGGCCCCCTGGGAGGGGGGGCGCCGGCCAAGAACCCATCTATGGGGGGGGGGGCGGCAGCCAAGGGGGGGAAACTTCCCCCCCAAGTCAAGTGGGGCGCCCCCCACCCTAGGGTTTCCAACCCTAGGCGCAGGGGGGAGGCCCATGGGGGCGCCCCAGCCCACTAAGGGCTGGTTCCCTTCCCACTTCAGCTCATGGGGCCCTCCGGGATAGGTGGCCCCACCCGATGGACCCCCGGGACCCTTCCGGTGATCCCGGTACAATACCGATAACCCCCGAAACTTTCCCGGTGGCCGAAACTGGACTTCCTATATATAATTCTTCACCTCCGGACCATTCCGGAACTCCTCATGACGTCCGGGATCTCATCCGGGACTCCGAACAACTTTCGGGTTTCTGCATAGTCATATCTCTACAACCCTAGCGTCACCGAACCTTAAGTGTGTAGACCCTACGGGTTCGGGAGACATGTAGACATGACCGAGACGCCTCTCCGGTCAATAACCAACAACGGGATCTGGATACCCATGTTGTCTCCCACATGTTCCACGATGATCTCATCGGATGAACCACGATGTCGAGGATTCAATCAATCCCGTATACAATTCCCTTTGTCAATCGGTATGTTACTTGCCCGAGATTCGATCGTCGGTATCCCAATACCTTGTTCAATCTCGTTACCGGCAAGTCTCTTTACTCGTACTGCAATGCATGATCCCGTGACTAACTCCTTAGTCACATTGAGCTCATTATGATGATGCATTACCGAGTGGGCCCAGAAATACCTCTCCGTCATACAGAGTGACAAATCCCAGTCTCGATCCGTGCCAACCCAACAGACACTTTCGGAGATACTCGTAGTGTACCATTATAGTCACCCAGTTACGTTGTGATGTTTGGCACACCCAAAGTACTCCTACGGTATTCGGGAGTTGCACGATCTCATGGTCTAAGGAGAAGATACTTGACATTGGAAAAGCTCTAGCAAACGAACTACACGATCTTGGAGCTATGCTTAGGATTGGGTCTTGTCCATCACATCATTCTCCTAATGATGTGATCCCGTTATCAATGACATCCAATGTCCATTGTCAGGAAACCATGACTATCTGTTGATCAACGAGCTAGTCAACTAGAGGCTTACTAGGGACACGTTGTGGTCTATGTATTCACACATGCATTACGATTTCCGGATAACACAATTATAGCATGAACAATAGACAATTACCATGAACAAAGAAATATAATAATAACCATTTATTATTGCCTCTAGGGCATATTTCCAACAGTCTCCCACTTGCACTAGAGTCAATAATCTAGTTACATTGTGATGAATCGAACACCCATTGCGTCCTGGTGTTGATCATGTTTTGCTCTAGGGAGAGGTTTAGTCAACGGATCTGCTACATTCAGGTCCGTATGTACTTTACAAATATCTATGTCTCCATTTTGAACACTTTCATGAATGGAGTTGAAGCGACGCTTGATATGCCTGGTCTTCCTGTGAAACCTGGGCTCCTTTGCAAGGGCAATAGCTCCAGTGTTGTCACAGAAGAGAGTCATCGGGTTCGACGCATTGGGAATCACCCCTAGGTCGGTAATGAACTCCTTCATCCAGACTGCTTCATGTGCTGCCTTCGAGGCTGCCATGTACTCCGCTTCACATGTAGATCCCGCCATGACGCTTTGCTTGCAACTGCACCAGCTTACTGCTCCTCCATTCAAAATGTACACGTATCCGGTTTGTGACTTCGAGTCATCCAGATCTGTGTCGAAGCTAGCATCTACGTAACCCTTTACGACGAGCTCTTTGTCACCTCCATAAACGAGAAACATATCCTTAGTCCTCTTCAGGTACTTTAGGATATTCTTGACCGCTGTCCAGTGTTCCATGTCGGGATTACTTTGGTACCTTCCTACCAAACTTACGGCAAGGTTTACATCAGGTCTGGTACACAACATGGCATACATAATAGACCCTATGGCCGAGGCATAGGGGATGACACTCATCTTTTCTCTATCTTCTGCCGTGGTCGGGCATTGAGCCGTGCTCAATTGCACACCTTGCAATACAGGCAAGAACCCCTTCATGGACTGATCCATATTGAACTTCTTCAATATCTTGTCAAGGTACGTACTCTGTGAAAGACCAATGAGGCTTCTTGATCTATCTCTATAGATCTTGATGCCTAATATATAAGCAGCTTCTCCAAGGTCCTTCATTGAAAAACACTTATTCAAATTGGCCTTTATACTTTCCAAGAATTCTATATCATTTCCCATCAATAGTATGTCATCCACATACAGTAAGAGAAATGCTACAGAGCTCCCACTCACTTTCTTGTAAACACAGGCTTCTCCATAAGTATGTGTAAACCCAAACGCTTTGATCATCTCATCAAAGCGAATATTCCAACTCCGAGATGCTTGCACCAACCCATAGATTGAGCGCTGGAGCTTGCATACTTTGTTAGCATTCATAGGATCGACAAAACCTTCCAGCTGCATCATATACAATTCTTCCTTAAGGAAGCCATTAAGGACTGCCGTTTTGACGTCCATCTGCCATATCTCATAATCATAGTATGCGTCAATTGCTAACATGATTCGGACGGACTTCAGCTTCGCTACGGGTGAGAAAGTCTCATCGTAGTCAACCCCTTGAACTTGTCGATAACCCTTAGCGACAAGTCGAGCCCTATAGATGGTCACATTACCATCCGCGTCTATCTTCTTCTTAAAGATCCATTTATTTTCTATGGCTCGCCGATCATCGGGCAAGTCAGTCAAAGTCCATACTTCGGTTTCATACATGGATCCTATCTCGGATTTCATGGCTTCTAGCCATTTGTCGGAATCCGGGCCCGCCATCGCTTCTTCATAGTTCGAAGGTTCACCGTTGTCTAACAACATGATTTCCAGGACAGGGTTGCCGTACCACTCTGGTGCGGAACGTGTCCTTGTGGACCTACGAAGTTCAGCAGTAACTTGATCCGAAGCTTCATGATCATCATCATTAACTTCCTCCCCAATCGGTGTAGGCACCACAGGAACATCTTCCCGCGCTGCGCTACTTTCCGGTTCGGAAGGGGTGACTATCACCTCATCAAGTTCCACTTTCCTCCCACTTAATTCTTTCGAGAGAAACTCTTTCTCCAGAAAGGACCCGTTCTAGGCAACGAAGATCTTGCCTTCGGATCTGAGGTAGAAGGTATACCCAATAGTTTCCTTAGGGTATCCTATGAAGACGCATTTCTCCGACTTGGGTTCGAGCTTTTCAGGTTGAAGTTTTTGACATAAGCATCGCATCCCCAAACTTTTAGAAACGACAGCTTAGGTTTCTTCCCAAACCATAATTCATACGGTGTCGTCTCAACGGATTTCGACGGAGCCCTATTTAAAGTGAATGCGGCAGTCTCTAAAGCATAGCCCCAAAATGAGAGCGGTAAATCTGTAAGAGACATCATAGATTGCACCATATCCAATAGAGTGCGATTACGACGTTCGGACACACCGTTTCGCTGAGGTGTTCCAGGCGGCGTGAGTTGTGAAACGATTCCACATTTCCTTAAGTGCGCACCAAATTCGTGACTTAAATATTCTCCACCACGATCTGATCGTAAGAATTTTATTTTCCTGTCACGTTGATTCTCAACCTCACTCTGAAATTCCTTGAACTTTTCAAAGGTTTCAGACTTGTGTTTCGTTAGGTAGACATACCCATATCTACTTAAGTCATCAGTGAGAGTGAGAACATAATGATATCCTCCGCGAGCCTCAACACTCATTGGACCGCACACATCGGTATGTATAATTTCCAATAAGTTGGTTGCTCGCTCCATTGTTCCGGAGAACGGAGTCTTGGTCATCTTACCCATGAGGCATGGTTCACACGTGTCAAATAATTCGTAATCAAGAGACTCCAAAAGTCCATCTGCATGGAGCTTCTTCATGCGCTTGACACCAATGTGACCAAGGCAGCAGTGCCACAAGTATGTGGGAGTATCGTTATCAACTTTACATCTTTTGGTATTCACACTATGAATATGTGTAACATCACGTTCGAGATTCATCAAGAATAAACCATTAACCAGCGGGGCATGACCATAAAACATATCTCTCATATAAATAGAACAACCATTATTCTCGGATTTAAATGAGTAGCCATCTCGAATTAAACGAGATCCAGATACATTGTTCATGCTTAAAGCTGGCACTAAATAACAATTATTGAGGTTTAAAACTAATCCCGTAGGTAGATGCAGAGGTAGCGTGCCGACGGCGATCACATCGACCTTGGAACCATTCCCGACACGCATCGTCACCTTGTCCTTTGCCAGTCTCCGTTTATTCTGCAGTTCCTGTTTTGAGTTACAAATATGAGCAACCGCACCGGTATCAAATACCCAGGAGCTACTACGAGTACTGGTAAGGTACACATCAATTACATGTATATCACATATACCTTTGGTGTTGCCGGCCTTCTTGTCCGCTAAGTATTTGGGGCAGTTCCGCTTCCAGTGACCACTTCCCTTGCAATAAAAGCACTCAGTCTCAGGCTTGGGTCCATTCCTTGGCTTCTTCCCAGTAACTGGCTTACCGGGCGCGGCAACTCCCTTGCCGTCCTTCTTGAAGTTCTTCTTACCCTTGCCCTTCTTGAACTTAGTGGTTTTATTCACCATCAACACTTGATGTTCTTTTCTGATCTCCACCTCCGCTGATTTCAGCATCGAATATACCTCAGGAATGGTCTTTTCCATCCCCTGCATATTGAAGTTCATCACAAAGCTCTTGTAGCTCGGTGGAAGCGACTGAAGGATTCTGTCAATGACCGCGTCATCCGGAAGATTAACTCCCAGCTAAGACAAGCGGTTGTGTAACCTAGACATTCTGAGTATGTGCTCACTAACAGAACTATTTTCCTCCATTTTACAGCTGAAGAACTTGTCGGAGACTTCATATCTCTCGACCCGGGCATGAGCTTGGAAAACCATTTTCAGCTCTTCGAACATCTCATATGCTCCATGTTTCTCAAAACGCTTTTGGAGACCCGGTTCTAAGCTGTAAAGCATGCCGCACTGAACGAGGGAGTAATCATCAGCACGTGATTGCCAAGCGTTCATAACGTCTTGGTTCTCTGGGATTGGTGCTTCACCTAGCGGTGCTTCTAGGACATAATCTTTCTTGGCAGCTATGAGGATGATCCTCAGGTTCCGGACCCAGTCCGGATAGTTGCTGCCATCATCTTTCAGCTTGGTTTTCTCTAGGAACGCGTTGAAGTTGAGGACAACGTGGGCCATTTGATCTACAAAACATATTGTAAAGATTTTAGACTAAGTTCATGATAATTAAGTTCATCTAATCAAATTACTCAATGAACTCCCACTCAGATAGACATCCCTCTAGTCATCTAAGTGAAACATGATCCGAGTTAACTAGGCCGTGTCCGATCATCACGTGAGACGGACTAGTCATGATTGGTGAACATCTCCATGTTGATCGTATCTTCTCTACGACTCATGCTCGACCTTTCGGTCCTCCATGTTCCGAGGCCATGTCTGTACATGCTAGGCTCGTCAAGTCAACCTAAGTGTATTGCGTGTGTCCCGAGGCCATGTATGTAAATGCTAGGCTCGTCAACACCCGTTGTATGCGAACATTGGAATCTATCACACCCGATCATCACGTGGTGCTTCGAAACAACGAACCTTCGGAACGGTGCACAATTAGGGGGAACACTTTCTTGAAATTATCATAAGGGATCATCTTACTTACTACCGTCGTTCTAAGCAAATAAGATGCAAAACATGATAAACATCACATGCAATCAAATAGTGACATGATATGGCCAATATCATTTTGCTCCATTGATCTCCATCTTCGGGGCGCCATGATCATCTTTGTCACCAGCATGACACCATGATCTCCATCATCATGATCTCCATCATCATGTCTTCATGAAGTTGTCACGCCAACGATTACTTCTACTTCTATGGCTAACGCGTTTAGCAATAAAGTAAAGTAATTTACATGGCGTTATTCAATGACACGCAGGTCATACAAAATAATAAAGACAACTCCTATGGCTCCTGCCGGTTGTCATACTCATCGACATGCAAGTCGTGATTCCTATTACAAGAATATGATATATCTCATACATCACATATATCATTCATCACATCTTCTGGCCATATCATATCACATAGCACATGTTGCAAAAACAAGTTAGACGTCCTCTAATTGTTGTTGCAAGTTTTTACGTGGCTTGTATAGGTTTCTAGCAAGAACGTTTCTTACCTACGTAAAACCACAACCTGATATGCCAATTTCTATTTACCCTTCATAAGGACCCTTTTCATCGAATCCGTTCCGACTAAAGTGGGAGAGACAGACACCCGCTAGCCACCTTATGCAACTAGTGCATGTCAGTCGGTGGAACCTGTCTCACGTAAGCGTACGTGTAAGGTTGGTCCGGGCCGCTACATCCCACAATACCGCCGAAACAAGATAAGACATGTAGCGGCAAGAAGAATTGGCAACATCTACGCCCACAACTGCTTTGTGTTCTACTCATGCATAGTAACTACGCATAGGCCTGGCTCATGATGCCACTGTTGGAGATCGTAGCAGAATTTTAAAATTTCTGTAACATCCCAAATTTGCAATTTGGTATGTTATACATAGATCATCATTGCATATCATATTTTATTGCATTTTGACAAATCCTCGATAAATCCTAAGCAACTCAAGGACCCTCGGAGAGAGTTGGGGATTTTCTCGAATTTTCATATTTGATTTTTATCAAATTATAAAACGAGGATTTTGGTTTTAATTATTTTCTCTCCGGAAAAATATTTCATTTTAAAATAAACGAGAGGAGAAAATATGAATTCTCCAAAACAATTGAAATACTGGAGGAAAAGTGTTAAAATCATTTATTGGATTTTATTCGGATTTTATTTGCAATTTTATTTGCATTAAAATAATATTGCATGTTTTCAAAATTTATTTTGTGTCAAAAAAAATGTTCACCCTATTCTAGATTTTCTAACTAGACGGGGAAAATTTGTTTTATCTTTTTTGGACTTTTATTTATTTTTCTACGAATTATTTTCCGCAGAACGTTTAAAAAAAAAAACTGCGCTGCGCCCGACTGGACCGAGCCCAGCCGAGCCAGGCTGCCGGCCCACGCCCGTCGTCTCCTCTCCTCGCACGATGCCCCGCCGGCGCGCCATGTCCATGGCGGACACGGGAGCCGCCCCCGCCCGGCTTGCCCCTCCCCCAAGTTGCCGGACCCCCCCTCCTATTTATACCCCCGCACCCCCCTCCTCTCACCTCACCACGCCGCTGCCGCATCGCACCCGCCGCCGCCCGCACCGAAGCCCGCGCCGCCGCTTT
>NC_057814.1:437709462-437717478 GCF_018294505.1 Triticum aestivum
GCCGGAGCCCCGCCGGAGCACGCCCCCGACGAGGTAGCCGCACCTCGCCTCGTTGCCGGTTTTGTTTTAAAAAAACCGTTCGTTAAAAAAAACCCTAGATCGGTTTTTTTTCGGTTTTGTTATTTTATGAGCGTTCACCGGCTCGTTCGTTTTAACGAACGCGTTCGTCGGTTTTTCTCTGTTAACGAACGTCCGTTCTTTAACCGTTTGTCCGTTTTTCTTTTTCGTCGGATTTTTCCGCGATTATCTCAGATTCGATTTCTGATCGAATCTTCGTTTTTGTTTAACTTTTCGCTCGTTTATCGGAATCAGGCGATTCAAGCGCCTAGAGTTTCGTCTCGAAATTCTGTTTCCGTTTAACCTACTCAAACAAGTTTTTGCTACTGTAAAATTTGACCTAGATCCAGATTAGTAAACGTTGCTTCGTTCGAGTTGATTCTTTTTGCAAACCGGAGTTCTTAAGTTGAACTTTCTGGTTGGATCTTTCATTCGAGTTTTACCTGTGCATTAGATGAGTACTGATTGTCTGCTTGTTTGTTTGCGATAGAGTACCCGGAGTGTGCCGCTTGTTACTACGAATCGCTAGGTTTCGCGGATCATCGGCAAGGCAAGTAAAACTTGGATCATATACCTTCCATACCCAGTTTTTATTGCATTAGATCTATTCCTCAAACATTGCATGATTAGGATCTAAATAAATTGTGGGTATTGGGAAGTAGTTGAGGTAGTACCTATTACCTGTTTTGTTTATCAAACCCTTGGGAGTTACTTCTACGTTGCTATTATATTGCCATGCTATGCTCGTAGACGTGGATTGGGGTTGAGTGATATTCATGACAGATGTGAGATTGTTAATAATGGTTTACTTAAGGTGGCAACTAAAACTCACATCTGGGTGGATTGAGGTACCTGGGTATTCCAGGATTGCCTGTTTTTCTTTTGGACCGCCACCCAGGTTCAAAGGGATCATGAGATTATTCATGCTAGAAACTTCCGTGTGCAGCCGCAAGCTATTGTGGGCTCTAGCATAGTTGACTAAGTTGTGTGAACTCTTACAGTGGTAGACTAGCAGATGTAGGGGAAAGTAGGTGTAACTGTCTACCCATACGTAAGGTGCAAACACTTCTGAAAGACTGTGTCTCGGTCATCCGTTACTCAAACACCATGTAGTGCGAGTAATCCAACGGAGGAGATCGAGTCTTGTGGGGAAAAGAGCGCAAACCTCTGCAGAGTGTACAAACTAATCATGGTTAGCCGTGTCCCCGGTTATGGACAACTTGAGTATCTAGTACTTGGATTATCATGTGAATCTCATCACCATGTTACTTTTAATTAATTTTGTTGGGTTAATAATGATTCTTAATTGGGATTGAGATGCTGTCAACCATCTCAATGTTTCACAACCACTATGATAGTTAAATAAAAATTTATTCCTTTGAAGTAGGGAAAAATTGGCTTTTCGCAAAACTGTAACCATAGAGCTTTCCACCAGCCATATATGCATGTAGTATAGCATTATTATGTTCATTATTCTCTATGTGTTACTTTGCCAGCATATTCTATGTGCTGACCCGTTTTCGGGCTGCAACGTTTCATGTTGCAGACTTTTCAGACGACGAGTAAGGTGCCTTAGGTCGTGGTCTTATACTCAGTGATGCCGCTGGAGTTGATGGACTCACTTATCTTCCAAGTCTTCCGCTGTTATCGTTTTAGATGGCCTTAAGCCATATTTATCATACTTATTCTCTTTGGAGATATTCGATGTAATAAGTGTGTGATTGCTACTCTGTTATAAATCCTCCATTTGTACTATGCGTGTCAGCATTACTGATCCAGGGATGACACTGGTGCACAGCAGCACAGACCATTTGAGGTCTGGTCGCTACAAAGGTGGTATCAGAGCACACGCTGACTATAGGACACGACCACTAAGCTTAAGCCCTAGAAAGCTTCACTCTTCTCATTTCTGACCCCTCTCTTTCTTTCTACTCTTTTAGGAATGGCGGATGCAAGGAGAAAGTTCATGCAACCAGATGAAGACATGCCGTTTGGTCGACACTTGAAGGAAGTCACTAAGTATTTGAACATAGGAATACCAAGCATCACCGGAACCTACAACGCCACATTACCTGAAGAGGAGAGCTGGAAGATTCAAGTTCACATTCCAGGAAGGACGTTTGTGCCAGTTACTGAACCTATAAGATTGGTTTTTGAAGCACCAACCTGGAGTTTAGGGAAGAGCATGGCCGCTCACATCGCCATGGGACGCATTGGAGAAGTCTACTACCAGGAGCTTAAGGATACAATTTATCAGATTTGTGGACGCCGAGACGCGCAATGGGAGATGATCAGAACCAAGAAGGATGGATCAATTGCAGCTTTCATCTAGGAGCAAAACCAACATATTCGTCGCCAGGAGAACCAGATGTGCACGGACAAGGAAGAACTGAAGAAGGCATTAACCAAGATCAAGGAGCTCCAAGAAGAACTCAAGGCTACACGCGAGGATTATATGGAGGAAATCATCGCACTAGTAGGGAAGAATGACGACCTGGAGAAGAAGATTGGAGTATTCATGGGAAATCCAGTGCCAAAAGCAGAAGTTGACGAATGCACTTGTCCGGATAACTACATCACCATCGACGACACCGACTCGGAACCAAGTGAAGATGACTTTGTTGATGAAGCTGGAGCAAACATCATGGAGTCTTCAACGGATTAGAATTTTTATTAGACCACCATATCAGTAGTAGTTTTTCCCCATTTAATAGTATAGCTCAAGCACTTTGTAACGCTAGTTAGATCGATTGTTTTGCCTTGTTTGAATTGATTGAGTGATATTGATTGTATTTGTCTCATGAGCATATGGGTAGTGTTTTCCCTCTAGACCTCATTCTATTCTTAACTCTCATCTTTTCTAACCCATCAGATGCCTCCGAGACGCGACACCGGATTTGTTTTCCCACCGGAGATCACCCAGTTGATTCAGCAACAGAATGCCCTGATGCAAGTGTTAGTGCAGAACCAAGGCAACAACAACAACAACAACCCACCGCCACCACCACCTGTTGATCACTTAGCCCGTTTCTTAAGGCTAAACCCGCCGGTGTTTTCCAGTAGCACCGAGCTGATTGTTGCAGATGATTGGCTCCGCAAAGTTGGAAGGGAGTTGACCACTGCAGGATGCACAGATGCGGAAAGAGTGCGTTTTTCCGCACATCAGCTTGATGGACGCGCAGCATCATGGTGGGAGAATTATACAGCCATGCACCCTATTGACACTGTCACATGGGACCAGTTTCAGCAAGCTTTCCGTACAGCTCATGTTTCAGCAGGAGCTATGGCTATGAAGAAGTGTGAGTTTTGCAACCTACGCCAAGGAGGACGCACCGTAGTCCAGTATGTGGAGGATTTCAGTAAATTAGCACGTTATGCACCAGATGACGTTGCTACAGATGCTGCCAAGCAGGAGAAATTTTTGGAAGGACTGAATGATGAACTGAGTATGCAGTTGATGGTAGCAACCTTCAACAACTACCAGGAGCTGGTCGATAGAGCTCTCATGATTGAAGGGAAGCAACAGCAGATTGAAAACCGTAAGAGGAAGTATGGACAAGGGAAGTATAACTCAGGAGCTCAACAGAAGCCTCATTTTGCCCCGAAGCCGGGAGGACAGTTTCAACATACCCATGGAGGAGGTAGTTCGCACAACCATAATGGCTCTAAAAATGGTAATGGGAATGGAGGAAGCAACGGACAGAACCGCACCAACCCATCTACCCCAGCCAAGAGGGACCTGAGCCAAGTCACTTGCTTTAAGTGCCAGAAGACTGGACATTATGCCAATGAATGTCCTGAAGCCCAAAATGGAAATGGCAATGGAAGCTCTGGGAAGAAGCCGAACCCGTTCAACAAAGGACATGTGAACCACGTGAGCGTGGAGGAGGTTGAAGCTCAGCCTGATGCAGTAATAGGTAAGTTTTTGGTTAAGTCATTTACTGCAACCGTTCTTTTCGATACTGGTGCATCGCATTCATACATATCAAGGGGATTTGTGAATAAGTTTAAGCTGTCCACCAAAGTTCTCAGAACCCCTATGTTAGTAACCTCGCCAGGAGCAGAGTATATGGCCAGCCAAGGATGTTTTCAGATACCATTGGCCATTGGTAGGCATGTTTTCCCCTCAGACCTCATAGTTTTGGAGTCGCAAGGTTTGGATGTGATTTTGGGAATGGATTGGCTATCGTTGTATGGAGGAAACATCGATTGTGCTAGCAAGACGATTTTTCTTACCACCCCGGAAGGAAAAAGGATCAAGTATGTATCCCGGCATATGCCGAAGAGGACTCAAGTAAATTCCTTATCAGGAGTTGTACAGGAGGAAGTACCAGTGGTGAAGGATTATCCGGATGTATTTCCAGAAGAGTTGCCAGGCATGCCACCAGATACAGACATTGAGTTCTTGATTGAACTTTTGCCAGGCACCGGGCCAATATCTAAGAGACCGTACAGGATGCCCGCAAAAGATTTGGAGGAAATTAAGAAGCAGATCAAGGAGTTACTGGATAAAGGCTATATTCGCCCAAGTTCGTCACCTTGGGGATCACCAGTACTTCTAGTGGAGAAGAAAGATGGATCGCTGAGGATGGTTGTTGATTACCATGGATTGAATGAAGTGACCATCAAAAACAAGTACCCACTGCCGATGATCAATGATTTGGTTGACCGCCTACAAGGAGCTAAAGTATTTTCCAAGATCGATCTACGATCAGGATACCATCAGTTAAAGATTCGAGAGCAGGATATGCCCAAGACAGCATTTACCACCAGATATGGATTGTATGAGTATACCGTTATGTCATTTGGTCTGACTAACGCACCTGCCTATTTTATGAACCTGATGAACAAAGTGTTTATGGAATTTCTGGATAAGTTCGTCGTGGTGTTCATTGATGATATTTTAGTCTTTTCCAAGAATGAGGAAGAGCATGAGGAGCATTTACGATTGGTACTTGAGAAGCTCAGAGAACATCAGTTGTATGCCAAGTTCAGCAAATGTGAATTTTGGCTGAAGGAAGTTGGATTCCTTGGACATGTTATTTCTGGAGAAGGAGTAGCAGTAGACCCTACCAAGGTTGACACAGTGACAAGTTGGGAATCACCCACGACAGTTGGAGAAATCCGGAGTTTTCTTGGACTTGCAGGATACTACCGGAGATTCATCGAGAATTTCTCAAAGATTGCTAAGCCCATGACTGAGCTATTGAAGAAGGACACCAAATTCAATTGGACTGAGGAATGTGAAGCTAGTTTCCGGGAGTTGAAGAAACGATTGGTTACCTCACCAGTGTTGATTCTGCTAGATCAACGCAAGGATTATGAAGTTTATTGCGACGCTTCTCGTCGAGGACTTGGAGCAGTGCTTATGCAGGAAGGAAGAGTTGTGTCATATGCTTCACGACAACTTAAACCCCATGAGAAGAATTATGCTACGCATGATTTGGAATTAGCAGCCGTGGTGCATGCATTGAAGACATGGAGACATTTTCTCATCGGAAGCCATTGTGAGGTGTACACGGATCACAAAAGTTTGAAGTATATTTTCACGCAGAAGGAGTTAAATCTCAGACAGAGGAGATGGTTGGAGCTCATTAAAGATTATGATATGAGATTGCATTATCACCCTGGAAAGGCTAACGTAGTAGCAGATGCGTTGAGCCGCAAGAGTCATGTCAACACCCTCATGACAGGAGAGTTACCTCAGGAGTTAGCCGAGAACCTTCGCGCGCTATGTTTGGAGATAGTCCCAAAAGGCTATTTAGCGATATTGGAGATTCAGTCTACCTTGATGGAAAGGATCACAGAAGCTCAGAAGACAGGCAAGGAGATTGAAGAGATAAAGGAGAAGATGAGCAAAGGAGATGCCAAGGGATTTCGTGAGGATGAGCACGATACCTTATGGTTTGAGGACCGCGTATATGTGCCAAATGATCCGGAGATCAGGAAGTTGATTTTGCAAGAAGCCCATGATTCACCGTACTCGATTCACCCAGGGAATACCAAGATGTATTTGGATCTGAAGAATACTTTCTGGTGGACCGGAATGAAGAAGGATATTGCTGAGTATGTAGCTGTTTGTGATGTATGTCAGAGAGTGAAGGCAAAGCATCAGAAGCCGGCAGGATTGCTACAACCATTGCCGATACCTGAATGGAAGTGGGATAAAATAGGCATGGATTTTATCACGGGATTACCCAGGACTCGTTCAGGCTATGACTCAATATGGGTTGTAGTCGACCGTTTGACGAAAGTGGCTCATTTCATTCCAGTGAAGACCACTTACACCAGTGCTAAGTTGGCAAAGATATACATGACCAGGATCGTATGTTTGCATGGAGTTCCAAGGACCATTGTATCAGACAGAGGAACCCAATTTACCTCAAAGTTTTGGAAGCAGTTACATGAAACATTGGGAACCAGGCTAGAATTTAGTACAGCTTTTCACCCACAGACAGATGGACAGACCGAGAGAGTCAACCAGATTTTGGAGGACATGTTGAGAGCTTGTGCACTAGATTATGGATCTAGTTGGGACGACAATTTGCCATATGCGGAGTTTTCTTACAACAACAGTTATCAAACCAGTTTGAAGATGGCCCCTTTCGAAGCTTTGTACGGAAGAAGGTGTAGAACACCGTTGTTATGGGACGAAGTTGGAGACCGTCAGTTGTTTGGACCAGATTTGATTAAGGAGTCTGAACAGAAAGTGAGGTTGATTCGCGATAGGCTCAAGGTAGCCCAGTCCAGGCAGAAGAGTTATGCTGATTCTAAACGAAAGGAGACAGTCCACGAAGTTGGAGACAGAGTTTATCTTCGAGTATCACCACTTCGAGGAGTGAAGCGCTTTGGAGTTAAGGGAAAGTTAGCGCCCCGTTTTATCGGACCATACAGAGTTTTGGAACGTATGGGAGAAGTTGCCTACAAGCTGGAATTGCCCGAAGGATTGTCAGGAGTTCATGATGTATTTCACTTCTCCCAGTTGAAGAAGTGCCACGCAGAGATGGGTGAGATACCACTGAGAGAGACTGTGCCACTGGAAGCGATTCAGCTGGAAAGTGATTTGACCTATGAGGAGAAACCAGTTAAGATTCTTGAGTATGCCAACCGAGTTACCCGCAGTAAGGTTATCAAGTTTTGCAAAGTCCAGTGGAGTCACCACACGGAAGATGAAGCCACCTGGGAGCGAGAGGAAGATTTACGGAAGGACCACTCCCACCTGTTTTCTAGCCAACCCGAATCTCGAGGGCGAGATTCATCTTAAGGGGGGTAGGTTTGTAACATCCCAAATTTTCAATTTGGCATGTTATACATAGATCATCATTGCATATCATATTTTATTGCATTTTGACAAATCCTCGATAAATCCTAAGCAACTCAAGGACCCTCGGAGAGAGTTGGGGATTTTCTCGAATTTTCATATTTGATTTTCATCAAATTATAAAACGAGGATTTTGGTTTAATTATTTTCTCTCCGAAAAAATATTTCATTTTAAAATAAACGAGAGGAGAAAATATGACTTCTCCAAAACAATTGAAATACCGGAGGAAAAGTGTTAAAATCATTTATTGGATTTTATTCGGATTTTATTTGCAATTTTATTTGCATTAAAAAATATTGCATGTTTTCAAAATTTATTTTGTGTCAAAAAAACGTTCACCCTATTCTAGATTTTCTAACTAGACGGGGAAAATTTGTTATATCTTTTTTGGACTTTTATTTATTTTTCTACGAATTATTTTCCGCGAAACGTTTAAAAAAAACTGCGCTGCGCCCGACTGGGCCGAGCCCAGCCAAGCCAGGCCGCCGGCCCACGCCCGTCGTCTCCTCTCCTCGCACGACGCCCCGCCGCCGCGCCGTGTCCATGGCGGACACGGGAGCCGCCCCCGCCCGGCTTGCCCCTCCCCCAAGTCGCCGGACCCCCCCTCCTATTTATACCCCCGCACCCCCCCTCCTCT
>NC_057814.1:437718127-437778350 GCF_018294505.1 Triticum aestivum
CCGAGCCGCCGCCCGACCCCGCCGCCCCGAGCCGCCGGAGCCCCGCCGGAGCACGCCCCCGACGAGGTAGCCGCACCTCGCCTCGTAGGCTATTTGTTTTAAAAAAACGTTCGTTAAAAAAAACCCTAGATTGGTTTTTTTCGGTTTTTTTATTTTATGAGCGTTCACCGACTCGTTCGTTTTAACGAACGCGTTCGTCGGTTTTTCTCTGTTAACGAACGTCCGTTCTTTAACCGTTCGTCCGTTTTTCTTTTTCGTCGGATTTTTCCGCGATTATCTCAGATTTGATTTCTGATCGAATCTTCGTTTTTGTTTAACTTTTCGCTCGTTTATCGGAATCAGGCGATTCAAGCGCCTAGAGTTTCGTCTCGAAATTCTCTTTCCGTTTAACCTACTCAAACAAGTTTTTGCTACTGTAAAATTTGACCTAGATCCAGATTAGTAAACGAAGCTTGTTTCTTTCACCGTTTGACTTTCGTTGCTTCGTTCGAGTTGATTCTTTTTGCGAACCGGAGTTCTTAAGTTGAACTTTCTGGTTGGATCTTTCATTCGAGTTTTACCTGTGCATTAGATGAGTACTGATTGTCTGCTTGTTTGTTTGCGATAGAGTACCCGGAGTGTGCCGCTTGTTACTTCGAATCGCTAGGTTTCGCGGATCATCAGCAAGGCAAGTAACACTTTGATCATATACCTTCCATACCCAGTTTTTATTGCATTAGATCTATTCCTCAAACATTGCATGATTAGGATCTAAATAAATAGTGGGTATTGGGAAGTAGTTGAGGTAGTACATATTACCTGTTTTGTTTATCAAACCCTTGGGAGTTACTTCTACGTTGCTATTATATTGCCATGCTATGCTCGTAGACGTGGATTGGGTTTGAGTGATATTCATGACAGATGTGAGATTGTTAATAATGGTTTACTTAAGGTGGCAACTAAAACTCACATCTGGGTGGATTGAGGTACCTGGGTATTCCAGGATTGCCTGTTTTTCTTTTGGACCGCCACCCAGGTTCAAAGGGATCATGAGATTATTCATGCTAGAAACTTCCGTGTGCAGCCGCAAGCTATTATGGGCTCTAGCATAGTTGACTAAGTTGTGTGAACTCTTACAGTGGTAGACTAGCAGATGTAGGGGAACGTAGGTGTAACTGTCTACCCATACGTAAGGTGCAAACACTTCTGAAAGACTGTGTCTCGGTCATCCGTTACTCAAACACCATGTAGTGCAAGTAATCCAACGGAGGAGATCGAGTCTTGTGGGGAAAAGTGCGCAAACCTCTGCAGAGTGTACAAACTAATCATGGTTAGCCGTGTCCCCGGTTATGGACAACTTGAGTATCTAGTACTTGGATTATCATGTGAATCTCATCACCATGTTACTTTTAATTAATTTTGTTGGGTTAATAATGATTCTTAATTGGGATTGAGATGCTGTCAACCATCTCAATGTTTCACAACCACCATGATAGTTAAATAAAAATTTATTCCTTTGAAGTAGGGAAAAATTGGCTTTTCGCAAAACTGTAACCATAGAGCTTTCCACCAGCCATATATGCATGTAGTATAGCATTATTATGTTCATTATTCTCTATGTGTTACTTTGCCAGCATATTCTATGTGCTGACCCGTTTTCGGGCTGCAACGTTTCATGTTGCAGACTTTTCAGACAACGAGTAAGGTGCCTTAGGTCGTGGTCTTATACTCAGTGATGCCGCTGGAGTTCATGGACTCCCTTATCTTCCAAGTCTTCCGTTGTTATCGTTTTAGATGGCCTTAAGCCATATTTATCATACTTATTCTCTTTGGAGATATTCGATGTAATAAGTGTGTGATTGCTACTCTGTTATGAATCCTCCATTTGTACTGTGCGTGTCAGCATTACTGATCCAGGGATGACACTGGTGCACAGCAGCACAGACCATTTGAGGTCTGGTCGCTACAATTTTCTACGCATCACGAAGATCATCTATGGAGTATACTAGCAACGAGGGGAAAAGGAGTGCATCTACATACCCTTGTAGATTGCGAGTGGAAGCATTCCAATGAACGAGGTTGATGGAGTCGTACTCGCCGTGATACAAATCACCGATGACCAAGTGCCGAACGGACGGCACCTCCGCGTTCAACACACGTATGGAGCAGCGACGTCTCCTCCTTCTTGATCCAGCAAGGGGGAAGGAGAGGTTGATGGAGATCCAGCAGCACGACGGCGTGGTGGTGGATGTAGCGGGATCTCGGCAGGGCTTCGCCAAGCTTCTGCGAGAGGGAGAGGTGTTGCAGGGGAGGAGGGAGGCGCCAAGGGCTGTGTTATTGCTGCCCTCCCTCCCCCCTTTATATAGGCCCCCTGGGAGGGGGGGCGCCGGCCAAGAACCCATATATGGGGGGGGGCGCGGCCAAGGGGGGGAAACTTCCCCCCAAGTCAAGTGGGGCGCCCCCCCACCCTAGGGTTTCCAACCCTAGGCGCAGGCGGGAGGCCCATGGGGGGCGCCCCAGCCCACTAAGGGCTGGTTTCCTTCCCACTTCAGCCCATGGGGCCCTCCGGGATAGGTGGCCCCACCCGGTGGACCCCCGGGACCCTTCCGGTGATCCCGGTACAATACCGATAACCCCCGAAACTTTCCCGGTGGCCGAAACTGGACTTCCTATATATAATTCTTCACCTCCGGACGATTCCGGAACTCCTCGTGACGTCCGGGATCTCATCCGGGACTCCGAACAACTTTCGGGTTTCCGCATACTCATATCTCTACAACCCTAGCATCACCGAACCTTAAGTGTGTAGACCCTACGGGTTCGGGAGACATGCAGACATGACCGAGACGCCTCTCCGGTCAATAACCAACAGCGGGATCTGGATACCCATGTTGGCTCCCACATGTTCCACGATGATCTCATCGGATGAACCACGATGTCGAGGATTCAATCAATCCCGTATACAATTCCCTTTGTCAATCGGTATGTTACTTGCTGGAGATTCGATCGTCGGTATCCCAATACCTTGTTCAATCTCGTTACCGGCAAGTCTCTTTACTCGTACCGCAATGCATGATCCCATGACTAACTCCTTAGTCACATTGAGCTCATTATGATGATGCATTACCGAGTGGGCCCAGAGATACCTCTCCGTCATACGGAGTGACAAATCCCAGTCTCGATCCGTGCCAACCCAACAGACACTTTCGGAGATACCCGTAGTGTACCTTTATAGTCACCCAGTTACGTTGTGACGTTTGGCACACCCAAAGTACTCCTACGGTATCCGGGAGTTGCATGATCTCATGGTCTATGGAGAAGATACTTGACATTGGAAAAGCTCTAGCAAACGAACTACACGATCTTGGAGCTATGCTTAGGATTGGGTCTTGTCCATCACATCATTCTCCTAATGATGTGATCCCGTTATCAATGACATCCAATGTCCATAGTAAGGAAACCATGACTATCTGTTGATCTACGAGCTAGTCAACTAGAGGCTTACTAGGGACACGTTGTGGTCTATGTATTCACACATGCATTACGATTTCCGGATAACACAATTATAGCATGAACAATAGACAATTACCATGAACAAAGAAATATAATAATAACCATTTATTATTGCCTCTAGGGCATATTTCCAACACCCGCGCTGTGCGCAAGCTTGCGCTGTAAGCCGTCTGCGGCACCGGGGTGACAAGACGTGCGAGAGGAGGACAAAACGCCACGTACACATACGGTTAATAAAAAAATGTTTGTGATTTAACTACCTACTATACCCCCATCCTGGTTTATAAGTATGATTTAACTAATAAAATATGAATGCATGTCGCCAAAGATTATATAGTTGGATTCGTATTTAAACATAGTTTCCAATTATATAATTTTTATAACATGCATTAACATTTTGTCGGTTAAATTTGAGGGCAAAGTATGGCACAAAATATAAAGGGGCTATAGACTAGGCGGAGGTGGTAGCACACGGCCGCTCTCTATGCAGCGACCCAACTGTCGGCCGGCTTGTAGGCGACCATTTCCTGCGTGTTCAATTGCTCTATGCGTGTGGTTGCTTGCGGTTCAGGCGACTGCGGCGCGCTCTGCTCACGTCCCACCGCGCGCGCGCTCTGCTCTCGCGTCCCTCCGGTGCTCTTCCCTCGTCCCTCCACGTGCGCTGCCAGTGTTTGGGGCCGGCGCACGATCACGCACGTTCGTGTGCATGCGGTTACACCGGGCGTGGCGCGACGATGCAGTTACCCGCTGCAAAAACTGCTATGCGGACGCGCAGAGAATCCAGGCCACCCGACCCATTTATTCCTGCAGCCATTTACCTTATATCTCTCGCATCACACAACACAATAAGCACACCCACGATGACACATACAGAGAGGACATCCAGCAGTTCCACTGGTGCTCCCCGTGGCTCCAATGGCGCTCCCAGCGGCCGACGACGACAACGGCGGGCAGTTCACCACGCATCATGTAGTGGACACCCACGTGAGGGGGAAGGCCCTCTCGGTGGTGTACACGAACGACCCGGTCTTGGTGGAGAGCTCCATCCAATGTATGAAGCAGTTCCTTGCCGAGGACAAGTACCGAGTGGTCGACTTCGACCTCGAGTACACCATCGGTCGTGCCGGCCACGATCAGAAGGTTGCTGTCGCCCAGTTGTGTGTGCGACATGACGTCCTCGTCTACCACTACCACCTTGCCACAAGGCCTTGCGAGCGTTTCTCCCGGTTTATCAACAGCTCCGACTACAGTTTCGCTACGGTGGACACCACCAACGATCTAAAAGCTCTCAAGGTTTCGGACTTGAAATGCCCGAATCTTGCCAACATCCAGCACCACTACAAGGTCTGGGGCAGCGACAAAAACAAACTGAACTCCCTGGTTGACCTCGCCTCGGCCATCATCGACCCTTACTACATGAAGATGAAGAATGAGAGCAATAAGGACAAGAACGCCTGGCACAGTGTGTGGCATGAGAGACTGGATGAACAACATGTCAAGTACGCGGCCGTGGACGCGTACACAAGCTAAGAAATGTACAGGCGGATCGTTGACATGAGGAAGTGTCTTCTTCCTGCCCCAGACGAGGGATCGAGCCACAGAGCAGTGGCGGGAGCGTCACAACAGGTAGATGACTAGACAATCGCTTCTCCTACTTTAGAATGCAAGCAATTGTTGAATTAGGTTTGTGCGAATGATCTGTATAGTCACTTATGTAATTGGATTTTTATTTCAGTTATATATATACTAGCAAAAGGGACCATGTATTGCAATGGGTAAAAAAGAGAAAATGCAAACACCATGCCCGCCAAAACAACTTTATACAAGGTCACAATAGACAACTATTTTTCCATGATATAAATGTGGAGTGGAGCATAAGTTTTTTTTAATCGAGCGGAGCATAAGTTTGTGAAGAAGTAATCCAAAAGATGAATGTTGAGTGGAACATAGGTTGATGAAGAAGT
Organism: Triticum aestivum; assembly: GCF_018294505.1. Classification (NCBI taxonomy): domain Eukaryota; kingdom Viridiplantae; phylum Streptophyta; class Magnoliopsida; order Poales; family Poaceae; genus Triticum; species Triticum aestivum. The sequence continues at coordinate 437,723,584 of NC_057814.1, forward strand.
AATCAAAGTGGTACATCATTTTATTCATTATCCAGAAGCATGATGCAACATAGCTAATTAATTGTCCAAAAGTGTGATGGAAATATAGATGAGAACTGGCTGATAACTCGCATCTTGTCAAGCAATATGACCATGGATGTGAATGAAAACATTAAAAGGCCACAAAAGCTACTTTTTGCAGAATAATACACCACCGCAATCATGGGAGTCTAGTTAACAATTTTCATTGAAACTGAAAGCATTATTGAATGGAGCAAATGAACTGCAACTTTATGAATTCTATTGACCCGTTTATTTGCCATGAAGATTCTGCTCATAAGGATCACCTGATGTTGCCATGGCTACTGAAAACCATCTCACCAGTAGTTGTAGCAATAATACCACGATCTTGTAAACTATCCTTGTAAGAATATAAAGTTTGCTAAAGAAAGATGTCCCATTGGGAAAATGCATCATTCTCATCGCACACCGAGGTGCACACCGACGCGTGTGAGATGGCAACCGAGGTTCTGGTTTCCTTGCCCGATGAGGCAGATCTCGCGTCACACAGGGGACATAGCATGGGCGGCGGAGGACGATTGAGGTGGCTGCACGGGCTACCACGTTGATGGTGGCAACAGTGTAGAAATGGGAGGGCTGACGTTGCAGCAGGCACAGAGTGGCAGCGACGCCCTCGCACGTATTGGGCATAGAAATGTTACACACAAATTTCACACAACTCATTCAACACTCCCGCGAGGGAGAAAGACGTGCTAGTTTTTTCTGTAAAGGGAAAGAAACGGAGGTGAGAGACGAATGTAAAAAAGCAGAGGGGGGAGGACAACATATGAAGCGGGCTGGAGAAGATGGTAGACGAGAAACCTGGCGTCCTGGCCGTTGTCAACGGCCACCGCGCTGAACTGTCCTCTCTTACCTCACCGGTGTCAGGCCTCAAGTCAACCCGATGCTTGAAATGAAGTTGCCTGCATGTCTTCAAAATTCAATTCAGAAGAATGCAAGTGTTCAAAGTTTAGTTCAGAAGGTACCTACAAGTATTCGAAATTAAGAATATTCAGAACATAGCAAAACAGAGAAGGGGAGAAGGAACGACCATGATGCAAGCTTAATGCTAGCACTCAATTTGATGGTCGACCATCTTGCCTACTCAATATGCAGATTAATTGTAGTTATTAATCATAATACGTGCTATTCTACCATAGGCATTAACACAATCACTGTCTTGGTAGAAAGAACAAGGCACTCGAATCAGAATAGACACCGGAGAAACTCGCTCCAAATCATGCCAAATAGAGATGAAGATACATGAAGCCCTACATCCATTACCCAGAACCAAAAATGCCATGGTATGAGGGGGAATGAGTGCCATAGTTTGGAGGTACCGCAGGTTCAGCTAGAAAGACACAATTGGTAGTATTAGAAATCAAGTGCTTGATCAACTGATATACTAACGATAGGAAAGTGTAGTACCAGTTCAAGTTTGCAGTACACAATGGGAATGTCAGCTCTATATCAAAAAGATGATACCTCGAATAACTCCATGAACTGTGACACAAAGATAAGACCGGTGAGTAAAATCGGCATCGGCATACCATAGTACGGATTAAATTTAGCATACACATGATACATGGAGGAAATTGTAAGTATATATAATGTAGAAGATCAAGCTAGGTCACAACACCATTATAGAAGATAAAACCAGGCGGGAAGTTAGAACACAGTAGAAGCGTTAAACCTATATGACAATTGACAAAAGAAATTCACCTGCTTCCCGGTCGGTACCACCTCAAGCTTTTGCGAATCCCCGTCAACAATATATTTTCTGCCTAACAGAAAACAAATCAATTAAGTGCAGTTCTTGTAATCAATCACAATATGATAAAAGTTGTGTCGGATTTTGGGTTCCGGCAAAACCCTTAAGGTTCGAACACTGGGGTGCGCACAAAGATCTCCTCCTACCTAACCACGTCCTCAGCCTCACCGCGATCTCTAAGGCTAGCTCGACGAACTCACAACACAAGGGACACAAGATTTATACTGGTTCAGGCCACCGTTGTGGTGTTATACCCTACTCCAGTGTGGTGGTGGTGGATTGCCTCTTGGGCTGATGATCAACAGTACAAGGGAAGAAAAGCCTCCTGAGGAGAGGTGTTCTTGTGCATAGTGAATGTGTGTAGGTGAGGGTTGCTCAAGATGAGTTCGTTCCCTCCTACTGTGGTGGCTAGTCCTATTTATAGAGGCCCTGGTCCTCTGCCCAAATATTGAGCGGGAAGGGATGCCACAATGGCCAATTTGAAAGGGGACAACTAGTACAAGCTATCCTGACTAAAGGTGGTCTTCGCCTGCCAAAGGCTCTGGTGATGACGCCGTCTTGGGCTCCACGGTGACCTTCATCCTGCTGTCCTGCTGGTCTTGGTCTCGTTGCACTGATATGGAAACCTTTGCCTGATGCCTCGATACTCCTCGCCTGCGCTTGCCTCCTTAGAACCAAAGAGGAAACGAGGACGCTGCGGTCACTGGCGCCCGCCTAGCCTTGGTCGTCGTGGCTTGCGTCACGGGAAACCTCGCGAGGTACCCCTTGCCTTGATCTCTCCGCCCCTCGCGAGCCAGCTTGGTGAGGCCGCTCCCGAGGGGGTGTTGGGTCGTCCGCCTCGCGAGGCTTGGCCCCTAGCGAGGGTCTTGAATGCTTGCTGGTGAAGATGGGTCGTACGGGGCCGCTAGTGGAGCCATGCCGTGGGCCGTAGACAGGCAAGTCTGGGGACCCCCGTTCCTAGAACGCCGATAGTAGCCCCCGGGCCCAAGGCGAGCTCGGACTTGGCTTCGAGGCGAAGCCAAAGGGCAACGGTGCGCCGCGGGCCCCAACAGCCTGCGGCCTTGGTCTACGCATGGCAGTTGATTGGACGTGGGCGTCTCCGCTTCCCCACGCTGCCTCAGCAACTGCCCGACTTGACGAGTCCCTGCTGCATGTAAGGAAAAACCATCATTACCTGTGATCGTGGGGGGCGCTAGTTGGCCTTCTCCTGCTATAAATGGGGAGGGGGCAGAGCCCCCGTCGCCCATCTCTTCCCATTCCGCTGCTTCTCCCCCTTGCTCCACTGCTAGTAGCGAAACCAATGGCGCCTGTGAAGAGGTTTTCGGTCGCAGAGAAGGGGAAGGCTCGCCAGGAGGGCCTCGGCTCTCCGGCGCCCAAGCGTCGATGCAGCCGTCCCCGCAAGCACACCGCAACACCCGCCGCAGCCCCCCGCTGCCGCGGCGGTGCCACTTCGCGCGGTGGGGGTCGCCCTGGTCGTGGCAGCCCTGTCGGTGAAGGAAGGTGTGGCATGGTCGTGCGACCTTCCCGGCCGCGCTTCGACTCGGCGGAGGTGCTACTGGAGTTCGTCGTGTGGTCGGAGAACCCGGCCGGCAACTGGCTTCAGCTCCCACGCTTCTTCGCCGATGAGCTGCCGGCCGCAGGTCCAGGCGGGCTCTGGCTGCAGGCGGATGGCTGCTGCACAAGAGCTTCCTAGGTCATGGTTGAGGTCTCCGTCGCGGGCAACACAGCCCTGGCCCGCGGCTGGCAGACGTTTGCCCGCGCGCGGCCTGGGCAGGCGGTGCACCCTCTACTTCAAGTACGACGGCGACGCGACCCTCTACGTGAGGGTGTTTGGGGAAGATGGTCGCCACGTCGGGTGCTGCCCCGAGGTCAACGATGGCGACGAGGTGCTCGGCCTTGGCGATGGTCGTGACGAGGATGAAGGCGAACCCGCCCTTGGTGCTGACCACGTCTCGTCTAGCTACGGTGGCTCTTCTTCCGGCGATAGCTCCAGCAGCGGCGGTTATGACCAGCCGCCAGACCGCCGCGCCCGCTTCAAAGGCGGCAGCGGGTCGTCTCGTCAACGCGCCCCCGTGAAGCGTGAGGAGGGGTCTGGCTGATCTCGGGACGAGCCAGGAGTCTGCCCTCGTGGACCGCGGTGGGGGCACATGCCACTTTTATTTTGTTCTTCCTTTCCTTCCTGCATTAAGAGAGAAACCAGTATGGGGCCCCGGAGGGGTGTGCAACAAACTATGATTTCCTAGTTATTATGCTATGTTTATTGTTCCTGTGTTGTGTCGCGACATTATCGTTTTATGTAGAGATAACTTAGCTTGACGTGCTCGAAGTAGTCTCCACTTTGCGAGGTGCTTGCCTGCCAGCGCCTGGCGAGGCCTCCTTGGCCTGGTGGGTGCCTAGGAACTGCAAAAACTCGTTAGGAGGCTCATCGTTTACCCGAGCCTTGGCCGCGGGCGCCGCTGGCCTTGACCCAGCGCTTCATATCACGGTACCTGAGGGTCACGAATTAGGAGAGGTGCGCCAGTTTGCGAGCTCGAACGAGGGTGCCTCGCGAAAAACAGAAAAAAGGGAGCTCACGAGGGTACCTGTTCAGCCCCCTCGCGAGGCATGCAAGAGAGAGTACAGGCTAAACTAAAAGGCGAAAAAGGAGGCAGAAGGCGACGGAACCAAACCAGCAAAGAACACCAGAAGCAAACTTCAATTAAAGAGGGGCGAGCCAACTACGGAAAGCAAATGAAAAGCCGCGTCCGGCACCTAGTCTAGTCTTCATGTCTTCTCACCAGCACGGAGCTAAGTGCTGCCACTAGGACGTGGGAGGTAGCCCCCGAGGCCCGAGGGCGGCACTCCTGAGACTCCGGGGCGTGTACAGCCCCACTCATTATTACGTGAGAGTGTCACGAGCGGAGACCTTCACAGGCACTGGACCTTCTTCACAGGCGCTGGGCCTTTCTTCATGGGTAGAACTTCCGGAGGTGCTGGATGTTCCAGGCGTTCTGGATGGGTACCCCATCCTGCGTCTCCAGGCGCGCGGCGCCAGGCCTAGAGACGTGGACGGCCTTGAACGGGCCCTCCCACATGGGTGAGAGCTTATGCAGCCCTTCCCTGGAGAGCACCCGCCTCAGGACGAGGTCACCCACCTCGAGCGTCCTGGGGCGCACGCTGCGACAGTGGTACCGCTGCAGCGCCTACTGGTATCTTGCCGCCCGTAGCGTGGCTTCACGGCGGCGTTCCTCCCCCAGTACGAGGTCCATCCCCTGCATGGCGTCTTGCTGCATCTCATCAAACGCCATGACCTGTGCGGAGCGATGCTTGACCTCGTGAGGGAGAACTGCTTCTACTCTGTAGATGAGGAAGAATGGGGTCTCGCCCGTCGGCTTGGTGGCGGTGGTGCGGATGGACCACAGCACGGACCGGAGCTCGTCGTGCCAGCCCCTGCTGCAGGCTTCGAGCTTCTTCTTGAAGGTCCTGGTCTTGAGGCCTCTCAGGACCTCCGCGTTGGCACATTCGGCTTGACCATTGCCCCGGGGGTGCGCCACTGAAGCATACCAAATCTGCGTTCCAAGGTTAGCACAGTACGTTTTGAAGAGATTACCGGTGAACTACGAGCCATTATCGGTGATGATGCGGTTGGGGACCCAAAAACGGCTCACGAGACCCTTGATGAACTTGACCGCGGAGCCAGCTGGGATCATGCGAATGGCTTCTACCTCCGCCCACTTGGTGAACTTGTCGAGGGAACGGACCCAGGATGTCTTGTCCCTACGATGATGAGGCGAAGCAGGACACGGAAAGTCGTCACAAAGGCAAAAAGGCCAAGAAGACCGGAAATGACTACCCTCCCGCGTGCTTCACTCTAAGTCAGGAGGAGATCGAGCAGTTTTTCACCTGCCTCATAGGAGTAAAACTTCCTTATGGTTACACGGGGAAGATAAGTAGATACCTAGACTCAGCGAAGCAGAAGTTCAGCGGGATGAAGTCTCACGACTGTCACGTGCTGATGACGTAGATACTTCCAGTTGCAATCCGTGAGATCATGGATGCGCACGTCCGTGAAACGCTATTTGGCCTATGCAACTTTTTCGACATCATCTCTCGGAAGTCGGTTGGCGTGAGGCAACTCAGAAGGCTACAGGAAGAGATCGTCGTGATACTATGCGAGCTTGAGATGTACTTCCCGCCCACATTCTTCGATGTTATGGTGCATCTGCTAGTCCATATCATGGAGGATATCATCCAACTCAGGCCGACGTTCCTGCATAGCATGATGCCGTTCGAAAGGATGAATGGTGTCATCAAAGGATACGTTCGCAACATGTCACGTCTAGAGGGAAGCATAGCCAGGGGCTTTCTGACCGAAGAGTGCATCTCCTACTGCACGAAGTATCTAGGCATCGAGAACCCCGTTGGTCTTCCCGTCAACAGGCACCTCGGCAGGCTCGCTGGATGGGGTCACCGCGATGGTCGCCGCGAAATGCATGTCGACTTCGAGGGTCAACTCGCCGACTTTGAAAGAGCAAACCTAGTCGCGCTACAACACATAGACGTGGTCGATCCTTGGGTGGTAGAGCACAAAACCTTTATTGAGAAGACGTACAATGACCGAGGCCAATAGAGGATGGACGGAGATATAATCAAAGAGCACAACTCATGTTTCGCACGTTGGTTCAAGGAGAAGCTTCTGTCGTACCCTTTACATGAGGATTCTTCCACGGAAGAAAAACTCATATTCGCCTTGTCACAGGGCGCTGAGCACAACCTAATGACCTATGAGGTGTACGATATCAACGGCTACACATTCTACACCGAGGACAAGGACATGAAGAGCAATGGTTATCAGAACTCCGGGGTAACAATGGAATCCTACACCGGTAACGACAAGGACAAATAATACGGAAGGATCGAGGAGATCTAGGAGCTGAGCTACGCTGGAGAGAAGGTCCCGATGTTCCGTGTCAGATGGGCCAAGAGCGTCCTAAAAGAAGACTGATATTTCACCACCATGGTTATACCCGAAGCCAAATCCAAGACCGCGGGCGCAAAGTCACCACGAAAAATGAGCCATGGGTACTGGCTTCCCAAGTGGTACAATGCTTCTTCATTACCGACCCGTCAAAGCCCGGTCGTGTTGTCGTGAGGAGAGGCAAAAGGAAGATCATTGGAATGGATGGAGTCGCCAATGAGCAAGACTTCGACAAGTACGGCGACCCGAAGATGGAACATGATGACGACGATGAAGTGCCATACACCACAAGAAGAAGCAGGACCACCCTACCTAAAGGACGTCGGTTCAACAGAAGAACTCCATTTGCGAAAAAGAAGGGCAACATGATTGTGAAAAGATAGCTAGCTAAGATCGATTTCATTTAAATCGTAGTCTTCATTTCTCGATTGTATTTCGACATATTGAAATGATATTTCTTCTCTTCTAGTCCTCATGAATATTTATTTATGTTTATTATGGTATTGAATTTCTAACTCGCAAAAAGTATTGAATTTAATTATATTTTTGGAACTCATGAATATTTTTAAATTTCATGGGCACTTTTTGAATTCATGAATATTTTTTCAAATTTGATGATATTTTTTCATATTCATAAATGTTTTACCAATTCACAAATGAATGCAACTAAAAATCCAAAAAAAATATTGATGCTATTTTTAAATAACAAATTTGATGATATTTTTTCATATTCATAAATAATTTGAAATAACAAATTTGATGATATTTTTTCACATTCATAAATGTTTTCAAATTTGATTGTCATTTTCTAAAAAATTATTAGATGCAACTAAAAATAAGAAAACATTGTTACTAATGGCGCATCAGAGGAGGGTGCGCCATTGCTATCACTGTTTTTATGGCGCACCCCTAGGAGGTGCGCCATTGGTATACCAATTTTTATGATATTTTTTCAAATATTTTCAAATAACAAATTTGATGATATTTTCAAATAACAAATTTGATGATATTTTTTCATATTCATAAATATTTTCAAATAACAAATTTGATGATATTTTTTCACATTCATAAATGTTTTCAAATTTGATCGTCATATTCTAAAAAATTATTAGATGCAACAAAAAAAATGTTACTAATGGCGCACTAGAGGAGGGTGCGCCATTGCTATCACTGTTTTTATGGCGCACCCCTAGATGGTGCGCCATTACTAACCTTCCCCCTCTAGCTATGTATGTGTGTTCTGTCCATCGCTCGCCAGATCCCCCTTCACTCCCTCGCCAGATCCCCGCGCCCGCTCCACCGCCGCCGCTGACCCCCCACACCTGCTCCGATGACCCCCACGCCCACTCTGAAGACCGCCGCGCCCGCTCTGACGAGGTGCACTGCCCACTACTTCTTCCTCCTGGACCACCAGCTGGAGCCGGGAAGCTCTCCTCCGCCGGATCGCCTCGCTCCACCACCGTCGGCATCGCCGCTGCCGCCGCCTCGACTTGCAACACCGGCGCCCCCCGACCTCTCCAAGCACGCGCCGACCTCACTGTGAGCCGCCGTTCGTATCCCCTGTCTCCCCACGCTTGATTTTCCGCCGTAGCACCGTCCTGGACGAGGCCGAAGCCAGCGTTCACCATGGCCAAGGAACCCCGCGCTCCGGAACTCCCCCTGTCCGTCCGCCATGGCCAGCGTACCGCGCCCGGCTGCGGCCTACAGCGTGCGCACGCCCCCACACTCCCATGGCCAGGGTTTTCTTTCCAGTGAAACAAATTCTGGAAATTTAATCTCTTTATATGTTTGATTGGGGCTTTTTGTCTCTTTGGAATTCTGCATCTCTGTTCCCATGGAGGCTAACCTCCAGAAAACTTGATAGAAATAGATTAGGAGGCAACTGCTAATGTTGTACATGAACCTCAGTTCTTATTTCCCAACATGGGATGGCTGCTTATCTTTAAACAACCAAGGGAATACTTTAAATATAACCACTGATTCAAAGCTCGGGCCAAATTCAACTACAGATAAGGATGTGCCAATAGTTTAACAACCCGCCACTATTAGTGGTTGTTTTAGATCAGGACACATGTTATTTTAATTTGGTTACATTGATTATCTACTGAACATGGAATTCAAGGTCAAAAGAAAACATTTCAGACATTTTAGAACAGCACAGGCACATTTTTTCTGAAGCTGACAGAAAAAAACTGAAAATCACATTTTATTCTTATTGACAGGGGAAGAAAACATGTCTTCTTTTTCTACCTTGTGCCTTTCTCTCTTGATTTTTTTCATCTTTCCTGTATTCCTACACTTTTTATCACTATCAGATGGCTTACTTATAACTTGTTTGTGTGCAGCAGGTCAGTTCAGCGGGTCCGGCTCCTAGGGACCATTGTCGGTTCGCCCAAGTAAGTAAACTCTGTTTCATGTTTTTTCTATTTTAATCCTTGTGCTCTGAGGACGACCTGCTATATATATGACTATGCCTGAGAGATCTTTTTTTACCGATTCCCTCACTGGAATGACCTTATCTCATTATAACAAGAAGAAAGACTTGATTATTTGGCTCGTTAATAAAACATTGTTGTGACCTCTGTTTCCTTGGATCAAATAAAGAATGGTTTCTTTATGTGCCCTTCATACTTGATTTGTTAACTTGTGCCATATAACTTACATATATACTCCCTCTTGTACCACATGTGTTTGTGTTGGTCTGCTAGATAACTTGTTTCACTTGTTTTTATGCAACCAAAACTTCTGCTTGACTGTTAAGTTGTACAATCTGTACTTGCACTGCTGGAAGCTGATTAATTTGGCGCAATTTTAGTTTTGTTTTGTCAAGTCTATGCACTGATTGAGTTAGATGAAAATGTTTAGTGGCACCAATTTCTGCAGGTCTGTTCAGTCAGCAGGGCTATCTAGCCTAGTGACTAGCACTATGGTCTTTCTGTTTCGTACAACTGCAATTTCATTTATGTTGTTATAAGTTTGTTGCTGTCAGCATGAGTTAACTTGGTATGCAGTAGGCACTGGTCTCATTCTTAGACCGACACACCCGCAGTGCGCATTCAGGCATCATGTGGTTGTTAGACTGTTTAGCTATGCAGAGTGAAATACCAGTTCAGTTGTGCTAGCAAAGAGGAGGCCTCCAGATTTTTTTTCTTTGCCTAGCTTCAAGTATTACAAATCATTTGCTGTAATTCCTTCATTGGAAGATCATTGCTTAAACTATTTAGGAAGCAGTGTGCGGCGCAACTCTTTGCAAGATGTTTTTTGAGAAACACAGTACCAGCATGTCGATAATGATTTTGGCAGCAGTGTGAGGCAGTAGTGTGCGGCGCAATTCCTTCATTGGATAATGATTTTGCAGGTACCCCGAGAGGCCCTTGAGTTTGCCGGAATGTCGATTAACTTCCGTTCCGGCAAATTCGGGTACTCCATATGTCCTATTTTCAGCAAAGGTCATGTTGAAATTTTCCGTGAATTTTAGCATGACTTTGCTAAAAATAGGACATATGGGGTACTAATGCATGGGCTGGGGTATCTTAGTACTTAGTTAAGTAGGATCAACTGCCTCTTGTGTTATACATATAGAAGTGTGATATCAACTCATAGTTATTACTAATGTCAGTTGCTCTCTTTCTGTGCCTTTTTACAACATGAGCAATGCATAGTTATTACTAATGGTGCCTCGGTGTCGATAAAAACCTAAATGATGAAAGCTTAGGCTTGTAGGGTGCCTCGGCGTCGACAAACCCTAAATGATAAAAGCTTAGCTTTTAGGATGCCTCAGTGTCGACAAACCCTAAATGATGAGACCACGATAATTCCTCACAAACCAACCCTTAAATAACACTGAGCCATTATGCCGTCACCCTTGAAGCCTGGCGGGCATTTGCAGCCCTTAGCTTGTTCATTCTGTAGATTTCCAAAATTCTATTTTGTACCGCACACCGAAGCCCCAAGAAAGAAAACTGCAATCTGAAACAGATGATCAATTTTCAGCCCTTGGATTAGTTTAGTATTTTTTCACACACTCAGACACCCTTGCTTGCCATCTGTGTGAGAGAGATAGTGAGAGGAGACAAGAAGAAGGGTGTTAGGAAGGGACTTGGACCTTAGCAAGAACACACTAACAGGTTCCATCCCAAAACACCTAGGCAATATCACAAACATCTCTCAATTGTTCCTTGACAATAACCAACTTTTTGGTGACATTCCACGAGAATTAGGTTATTTGGTCAACTTAGAGATCTTGTTCCTTGACAATAACCATCTTTTTGACCAAACTTTTTTCCTATTTAGAGCGAAACATGGCCCACAACGATGAGGCCGGCGGTTCGTGCAAGGCATTCTCGGACGATACAAGTTCCCCGGTGACTTCGCAAACACATGCTTCTCAGGGAATAAAGTGAACAGTGCCGCCCTCACGAAGATGAGCACGACCCTGGCTACTTGGAGAGCCACGGTGAAGAGAATTATTGAAAAAGGTGAATGTTATGAGAAGATAAAGGAGAAAAATCCTTCGATCAGCGAAGCTGACTACCTGGAGTTCAAGATCATGTGCGAGAGCAACGCAACCGTGGAATCAAGTCAGTGGGGGAAAGATATGCGGGACTTGAACTTAGGTGTCCACAAACTCGGTCCTGGCGGTTACAGAGTGGCAGAACCTATATGGGACAAGGAGGACGCGGAGCATGCCGAGCAAGGCCTACCGCCCCTCTTTGAGAAATACCATGAGAAGCAGACTAGGAACTATGTCAGGGCCCGGTACAAGATTGACTCGGTAACCAAGGAGCTTACCACGGATCCGAAGACCAAGGCGCTTGAGCGTGTTCTGGTAAGGAATACACCCCCGCGTAATTAGCTCCATATGGTTGCATTCTAATTAATGAAGCCAAATTTCTAAATGGTTCACGTTCCTTCCATAGGACACTGAAAGCAGTAGCGCGGGGTCATCTCAGAGCTCCCCTTTCGACACCCCTTTAAATAGGGCGTTGAACGTAATGAAAAACAAGGATAAGCTCGGTAAGCCGTCGTCAGCTGGTCGTGTGGCCGGCAAAGGCTTGTCCACGAAATGGTCGGAATACTATACCGCTGGACGAAAGGAGAGAAAGACCAGCTCGGAAAGCCAGGAGCGCGAGGTTCAAAAACTCAAGGCACAAGTGGCGCAGATTCCGGAGATGGTCGAAGAGAAAGTTCGAAACCAACTGGGAGCGACGATCACCGCCATTCTACCTACCTTGGTTTCTGGGCTGTAGGCGTGGATTGCGGGCGGCCAACAGGGGCCGCCCCCGATTCCCAGCTTCACGGGCAGCAACTCGCGCAACGCGCCGGCGGCGGCATTGGTGTCTCTGGCGGAGGCAGCATTGGTGTCTCCCGCGGCGGCGCCGGCATCGCAGCTTAATGCACCCGGGTGTGGGAAGAATACGCCGGCCGGCACCTCGACAGCAAGCGGCCCCTCCGTCACTTGCACGCCCGCCGTTGGCGGTGCCTCGACATTAGCCGAGCTCGACGCCATCACGGTAACTAATTAAGCCTCTCGGCCAATGACTTCATCTCCTTGCCTTTGTCTAGGCATCCCTGACGCCCTACATGTTTTCGCAGGGCGCCGCCGACGTTCCATGCACTCTCCTACACTTCGTGGATGGCGAGTTGATCAATGTCACCAAGGCCAGAATCGTTCAATCGGGCAACTGCCTGTTCCACGGTAATCCGATGCCACCCAATGTGTAAAGGGTTCAACTGGTTCAGGTGCTGCGGGGCTGCGACGACTTGCTACCTCCGTTTCGACCCCTGGGGCCGACGAAGATGATGTGATGACCCTCACCGCCTGCTTAAGCTGGCCCCTGCTTTGGCCGAAGAGCCAGATTCATTTGGGGGCGGGGGACACCACTCCACAGACAACACCGCCAGTCGTGCCGGCGCCAAGCCATGGCAAGACCCCCGCAACGCTACCGGACTTGCCGGACATGCATATGGCACAGGATCCGGACATGCATATGGCACAGGATCCGGACGATGACGATGACGACTGTACATTTACCAACGTCGATAAGTACTTCAACGAACATGGGTACGGTGAGGAATTCTTGGGGCCTCCTTCTCAAGAACCCAACCCTGCAAAAGACGGTCGTGATCTAGCTGGTACCGCGGAGAAACCCAATTGCAACAGGCGTCGCCTGGCGTTCAGTTCTCAGGAGACGCCTCCAGCTGCCGCCTTCACCGAGCCTCAGATAGCCGAGGTGCGAAATATTATCAGCCCCAACACACTCAAGAAGGCGGTCTCTGAGCAGAACTCGATCCCATTACAGCAGGAGAAGAAGGGACGAAAAAGAAAGACTAACAAGGGTGTGAGCCAGCTGTGGCACCCCGCCTCAGAGCAACCGGTTTACCATGCATTGCCATCCCAGAGACCATGTCTTCTGGCAACACACAACATCTTGGTACAGAAAACAACCGCTTTATTGATGTTAGCAGATCAGAGTTTATATTACAACCGATGTCTAGGCCAAGCAGCACACCCGGTGCGGCTGAACAATATGTACATTATTTAGTGAACATAAAGGGGGCCTCGATCATATGCGGCAGCGGAACAACGTCGTAGCGGAAACTCCATATCACAGGGACACCAATGTGGACACGGTCTAGACTCGATCAGCACTCCTTTCCAACGAGACTTTCCTGAAATCTGGCATAACACGCCAGGTCAGTACATTGAATGTACTTGCAAGCTCACAACAGGCATGATCGTAATGGCAAATAATATCATGATAATTAACCAATTAATAATAATGCAACACTATATGTCCAACATGCCGTGATCATGCTCGAACGTCCCTCGGGCAACTTACCAACCGTGATCATTCTCAGATCAGAAACAAACCACCATCATGTTCTTGCCAAGAGTAACTCGTGATCCGTACGGCGATCACAACCACGTCCAATATCTGGTCCCGAACATCTCGACGGCCTTTCTGCCATCCTGAACAATGCAAAGTTCATAGCTTAGTGTGCAAATTTTATTAAACGGTGACTCATGGTGGGACCTACTACGAGGTGTCCGTAACCGTGGACTCGGCTATCGATAAATTATACACTTTGTAGAGGTAGCACACTGTACTCACACCACGGAACCCATGGCCTCGCACTCCCATTCGTGTGGACCAATGGCATTCCGACAAAACCCTTCCATTGCCATGACACTCTCCCGGCCACTCCGACCCAATCCCCAACGGGCTAGTCCTGGGTGGCCCCGTGTATACCAAAGACACAACGACCACCGTCGTGGCCAAAACGATCCCACTCGGGGACCCGGTACCATAATCTCAACAATGGGCACACATGGTTATGCCTGCTTACCGCGCCAGGGTAAGCACGACGTAACCTTCCCTAGTTGGTGGCACCGACGAGAGACAATGTCAATGGACCGAATCAAGACCTTCCCACAAGGGCAAATGTGGTTGCACTGGGAAAAACTCGATTCAGCGGCACCATGACCCAGTCAACGATATATTCAAGTTGAGTTATATTCAGGTTCAACTTAAATCAAAATGACCGGTGTCATAGCATGCCATGAAATGCAAAACTACACATGCATCACATATTAACAAAACTGACTGATGTCAACCATATTCACACTAAGCATAAACCTCAACAACTTATTTTATTTTCCTGGTCAGGGTAACTCACACTTAAACCAAAATATTTTACAGCAAGTTTATTATTTTCTCATGCAAGAAAGTAACTCCGATTAATTTCTGACATGCATAGCAAAGATTATACCACAAACAATTCCTAATTTTCTTTACCAACCAAGTTAGGTTCAAACATTCTGTAAGTCAAGTAAAATGACTAAACAAGTACTTAACAGAATATTTTCTAGCAAATTTTTACTATTTTATTTATGAAAGAAAATAACTTTAATCAACTACTAACTTGCATAACAAAAATTATTTTTCTCATCACCACAAATAGACTTTAGCTTTGCTTTACCAACTAAGCTAGTTTCAACATCCTGTAAATCAAGCATAATAACTAACAAACATTTAACAGAATATAAATAACACGATAGTTATTTAAATGCATAGATTAATCATTTCATTCAAGTAAGAAAAATCATAAATATTGAAATGACACCATGAAAATGTTGTTGTGGCTTGCCTTAGTGCAGATGAGGTTCACAAGCCTTCTGGTGATCCTCAAGACAAGCCTCACCCTCTGAAAATAATTTTAAACACAAAAATAAAATATCAAGAACAGTTGTAAAAATCACCAGAAATTCTAAACAGCTCAGAAAAATCTCATCTTTGGTGAGCTGCTAGATTTCCTTGCAAAGAACAAGATGCAAAAAGAATCAATTCCTTTGGACTTATGGTTGAAGAGTTATTGCTGGTTAAAGTGTTCTGTAAATTCAAATGAATTTGAATAAAAATTAAACAGGCTGGGGGGTGACGTCGAAGGCGTAAAGCCCAGGGGCGCCACCACTCGTACCGCTTCACGCGCGTATAGAGTGGCTAACTAGCTGGCCCTGCTAGTCAGGTGAGAAGGAAACAGAGGGAGTCGCAGCTCCGCGAGAGCTCTCGCCGGCGATGAGGGCTCCTTGGCCAAAACGAGAGGGATGGATGGAGAGAGGGGACGGTGGCGCACCTGCCCATACCCGCAGCGTGGCTAGGGGTGGTAGGACGGTGTCGGAATCAACCTCGCAAGCGGAGGCAGAACGTGGTGGTCGCCGGAGATGAAGAAGACGATGAGCAGAGGCAACTCCAGGGTCTCCAGGTGGACGGGATGGCTTCACCGGAGAGAGGCGGAGGCCCTGGAAGGGTCGCCCTGGCCTGGGAGGGGCTGGAGCTACCGCGGCGACCAGAGGAGATAGCCTGCGAGCTCGAGCTCAAGGACGGCGGCCCGCGACCTGCCCAGCAGGCTACGGCTTCCTACGCGCTTGTGGGGTGTGTGGGAGTGGTGGATGGTGCTCGAGGAGGCTGGGGCGGCTCCATTTATAGGCGAGCGGAGAGGGGGGGTTCGGGCTCCACCGGTGGACACCTGTCCACGGCGCTCGGCGGCGAGCGGCGTCAGTGAGAGGGGGAGAAGGCGACGCAGCTCACGCGGCAACTGTTGGCGAACGGGGACGAGCACAGGAACGAGGAGAAGGCGACCAGCACAGTGCGCACCGCACTGTTGGGTTGGCCGGACCGTGCCCGTGCTCGCTGCGGCAAGCTCCGGCCTCGGCGAGCGCCAGAGGGAAGTTAAGGGAGTTGAGACGAAGATGGTGGCGAAGTTTGGCACGCTACGGCAGTCGGGGAAGCGAGCACGCGCGAAACAGAGCACTCGGCGGCACTCAGAGCGCGTCGACACGCATGCCAGCGCCCCTGGACGAACGCGGTCACCGCATGGACTATGACATCAGGCCGAGCTAAGCCTAAACTTCATGTCTGGCGTGTTGTTCGTGGTAGATTGAGAGGTTACCAAGCTTTGGTTTGGATCCAGGTGCAGTAGAGAAGTTTTTACATGCCAGGTAAGTTTCTGGTCAGTAACTTTGGGAGGTTACTGAGGTCAAATGGCTGGGAGTTAGAGGCTGTGCTTTGGAGGTTAGCCAAGAGTTACTAAGGTGAAGATGCACAAGAAAAACCAGGCACAATGGATCAAGTAAAACGGTAGTTGCTGTAGAAACCACCATTTCTGTCCAGAACAGAAAATATTTTCTATAGCAAAAATATTCCAAAACGTGATGAAATATTTTTGCTCAGGAAGGTGCCCTAGGGTTCAAAGAATATTTGTGAATTATCTCAGATTTTTCTGGGCCAGAAAAATTGGGGTTGCTTTGGAGCATAGTGATCTAGCTAGGGTTTTTGAGAGAGAAATGAACATTTTTCATATAAGAAAAATATTCCAAAGATTATTTTGGAGTGGATCAGAAGGGGAATGATGATTAGGGAGGGAAATGAAACACTTGGGTGAAAGCCAAGTGTACCCAAGTGTTTAAGTCCATATGAAAATATTCAAAAACTCGAAGTTTCAAATTGAATCCAAATGAAAATCAAGCAAATGAGAGAGGGCAAAAACCAGGCAGTCACAAACCTCCCCCACTTAGAATGAATCGTGTCCTTGAGATTTGGTTGCTTGGGAAAACCACTCTAGATAATGTGATTGTAGAAATTCTTCCCGCTCCCAAGTTGATTCTGACGCTGTGTGATGCTCCCACTGAACTTTGTAAAATTTCCTTACTTTACTGCGAGTGACCCTTTCCATCTGATCCAAAATTCTAAACGGTCTCTCTTCATAAGTTAAATCATTTGCCAACTCTACCTCAGCCATAGCAGTCCTTTTCTCAGGCGGGGATATGCATCGTCTCAATTGTGAAACATGAAACACGTTGTGGACGTCTGCCAATTCAGCGGGTAGTTCCAATTGATATGCAACAGTACCCAATCGAGACATAACCGGGAATGGACCAATAAATCTGGGTGCCAACTTTCCACGGGTCTGAAATCTCTTGACTCCTTTCATAGGAGTGACTCGGAGGTATATGTGTTCTCCGGGTTCAAAACTGACCTGCCGGTGCTTTCATAATAACTTTTCTGCCGAGATTTGGCCAATTGCAATCTGTCTCTGATTTCCTTAAGTTGTTTCTCAGCTTCCATCATGAGATCTGTTCCGAAGATACGGCTATCTCCAGTTTGAGACCAATTTAAAGGAGTGCGGCACTTACGGCCATACAGAGCTTCATATGGTGACATTTTCAGACTGGTCTGGAAGCTGTTGTTATAGGAAAACTCACCATATGGCAAACAGTCTTCCCATTTAGGTCCTTGGGCCAAAGCATAAGCTCGCAACATATCTTCGAGTATTTGATTTACCCTTTCTGTCTGTCCATCCGTCTGAGGATGATAAGCAGTACTATATTTCAGTGTTGTCCCCAAGGCTTGATGGAGGCGTGACCAAAAAGCAGAGGTAAACAGGGATCCTCGGTCGGAAGTGATAGTTCGGGGTACTCCATGCAGACTGATTATTCTGGATACATACAGCTGTGCAAGTTGATCTGCCCTGTATCTGGTGCTGACCGGAATGAAGTGAGCAACCTTGGTTAGGGTGTCCACTATGACCCTGATTGCATCATTGCCTCGCTGAGTCTTAGGCAATCCCGTAATGAAATCCATACAAATGTCATCCCATTTCCATTGTGAAACCGGCAGCGGTTGGAGGAGTCCAGCTAGCTTCTGATGCTCTGCCTTCACCTTGTTACATATGTCGTAACAGGCCACAAAATAGGCAATGTCTTTCTTCATTCCATCCCACCAGAATATTTGTCTAAGGTCCTCATACATTTTTGTACCTCCCGGGTGAATGGAATATGAGGATTCGTGTGCTTCTGACAGGATTTTCTTCTTTAAGTCTGGTTGATTGGGTACACAAATCCGTCCATGGAATCGGAGGGTACCCAATTTTTCCTCGGAGAAATCTGAGGTCTGCTCTGCCATATGGCCCTTGGCATGGTTTTGTAGATTGGTGTCACCTGGCTGGGCCTTGCGGATCTCTTCTTCAAGTGTGGGGGTAACTTCCAAAATATTAGCGAGGCCAGCATACACTATGACCAGGTTGAGCTGAGCGATCTCCTCTTGGAGTTCGGGAGGCAAGGATTTCAATATGACATTTAAGCTGACGGGCTTTCGACTGAGTGCATCGGCAACCACGTTGGCCTTGCCCGAGTGGTAATTTATTCCAAGGTCATAATCCTTGACCAACTCTAGCCATCTTCACTGACGGAGGTTTAAATCTGGCTGAGTAAATTTGTATTTGAGACTTTTGTGGTCAGTAAAAATTTGGCACCTTTTTCCAATGAGGTAGTGTCTCCAAATTTTTAGCGCATGAACCACCGCAGCCAATTCCAGATCATGAGTAGGATAATTTCCCTCAAGGGGTCTTAGCTATCGCAATGCATATGCTACTACCTTGTTGTCTTGCATAAGTACGCAACCAATGCCTTGCCTGGAGTCGTCACAATACACATCAAAACTGCGATAAATGTCTGGAAGAGTCAATACAGGTGCGGTTGTCAGCCGTATCTTTAGCTCATTGAAACTTTTCTCACAGTCCTCCGTCCATACAAACTTCTTATCCTTTTTGAGCAGCTCTGTCATGGGGTTAGCAATCTTGAAAAACCCTTCAATGAACCGACGGTAATATCCAGCTAATCCGAGAAAACTCCGGATCTGCGTCGCTGTCGTGGGCGGCACCCAATCGAGCACATCCTTTACTTTGCTCGGGTCCACGGCTATACCTTCGGCGGATAGTATATGTCCGAGAAGCCCAACTTGCTTGAGCCAAAATTCGCATTTACTGAATTTGGAGTATAGCTGATGGTCGCAGAGTCGTTGTAGCACTGCCCGGAGGTGATCCTAGTGCTCTTCTTCACCCTTGGAGTAAATGAGGATGTCATCGATGAAGACTACCACGAATTTGTCGAGGAAGTCCATGAATACTTTGTTCATCATATGCATGAAGAAAGCAGGGCCATTGGTGAGACCAAAGGACATCAAAGTATATTCACAAAGACCGTACCGAGTAGTGAATGCGGTCTTAGGAATATCTTCCTTTTTAATCTTGAGCTGATGATATCCGGTCCGCAAATCGATCTTAGAGAATAATTTAGCCCCACTGAGCTGATCAAACAGATCATCAATCCTTGGCAGCGGATATTTACTTTTGATGGTGACCTCATTCAGCTGGCGGTAATCTACGCACATGCGGAGACTACCATCCTTTTTGTCCACGAAAATAGCAGGTGATCCCCATGGTGAAGAGCTGGGACGAGTATATCCTTTCTGGAGCAGTTCATCAAGCTGTTTCTTTAGCTCCACTAATTATGATGAGGGCATCCGGTAGTACTTCTTGTATAACGGTGCAGTTCCGGGCACAAGATCTATTGCAAATTCCAATTCCCGATCTGGCGGCATGCCTGGCAGTTCTTCTGGAAATACATCATGGTACTCGCCGACCACAGGAATTAATTCCAACTCAGCCACAGCGGTGAAAACCAATTCTTGCTTGGGTATATTCTTGCGAGCATAGAATTTGGTAGTCTGCCCATTCAGACTGGTCAAAGTTACTTCTCGTGTTGCGCAGTTTATGCAAATTTGATATTGGGTCAACCAATTCATACCCAATATAATATCCAACTTTTCAGACTCAATGATTATCAGAGAGGTTGGGAAGTAGACTCCGTTGATATTGATTTCCAGATCACGGCAGACCAGATTGCTCTTGATTATAGATCCCGGGGTTTGTACCAGCATATTTTTGCCCAAAAGCATAGAAGGAAATTTGTTTTGGGCAGCAAAACTCCGAGAAATAAAAGAATGGGAAGCCCCAGAGTCAAATAAAATTACGGCAGGTATGTCATTAACAGAAAACATACCAATGACGACTTCTGGTTTCTCTTGGGCTTCATCGGCTGAGATATGATGCACGTACCTAGTGAGGTTTCGCTGGGTCGGGCATGACTCCATAAAGTTGACTTGTGGCCTGATTAGGGCATTCGCCTTGTTGTTCTTGGGGCACTGCCTGGCATAATGTCCGTTCTGCCCACAACTGAAGCAAGAATTATTGCGCTGACGCTCCTCATGCATTGGGTTGGTCACGACATTCTTGACTTGAGTGGTGGTCTTGTTAACATTCTGTTGCCAATTTGGGTTGTATTCCACCTGAGTCTGCTGCCAGGTACGAGCCTTTTGCACTGGTTGCCCATCCTTCTTTGGCTCGAACTTACGCTTGTTGTCGTTGTTAACAGGCCTATTATCTGATATAAGCTTGTGCTCATGTTCAGCAATGAAAGCCTTGTTCACCAAAGTTTGGAAATCTGGGAAATCAAGCATACTGAGGGTACACCGGAGTTACGGATTTAAGCCCCCAAGAAATCTGTCAATTTTCCTTTCTTCGGTGGCCACGTCATAAAGAGAGTAACGGGCCAGATGGTTGAATTTTTGCAAATATTCACCCACAGACTGATTGCCTTGGACGAGTGCGAGAAATTCATGCTGCTTAGTCTTCATAACTCCAGTAGGGATATGATATTTCCGGAATTGATCCTTAAACTTTTCCCAGGTGATTTCTTCATCAACAGGCCACATGGCTTTTGCATTTTCCCACCATATGGCAGATGCGCCTTCAAGTTAATGAGTTGCAAAGGGAACTTTATCATTTTCTTCAGTACGAGCAATCTCAAGCTTTTTCTCAATGGTACGCAACCAATCGTCTTCATCCAATGGGTCAACAATCTGACTGAAACTGGGTGGCTTGGTCCTTTAAAAATCTGACAGCTTTGAGTGATGACCGTTCTGATTTCCATTCTGTCCAACCATAGCTTGCACACTTCTTAATATTTCGATCAGATCATTGTTCCATCTTTCCTCAAACATACGCAGAATTTTCTCGGTGGAGGGCGGATTTGGCAGTGGAGGTGGTGGTAGAACGTACGGCTTGGGAGAATGTCCTGCCTGCTGTGCGGAACGACGAACAGGAGTTCCCTCATGAACGTTGCTACTGCTGCCTCCCCGCGTCATCCTATTTTGGATTTTTCCCAAGACAACGCAATCGAGATGAGAAGCATCCAAGAATAAAATTGGGGAAAAGCCAGCAACAAATACCGGAAGAAAACAAAAGAGCGAAGAAATTACGGCGAATAAAGTCCCAACATAATTATACATAGACTCATACATGAAAGATAAACAACATGCCAGGTTCAACTACTCTCATACATGCAACGAGACATCATGACTCGTACGACTACATCCGTACATCATCCGAAAGACTGCGAATACTCAAAGATACTACTGCTCTGCTGGTGCTGCGGTGTCCTCCCCTGAAGCGGTCTCGGATCCTGAACTAACGTGGTTAACGGAAACCTTCGAGTTAAAGGTAACACGACGGCGCTGCCTCGAGGGCTCTCCCTCAATGGCAGGGGTAGGATGAAGCATCGGGGCTACTGGAGTAGCGAGAAGTGAAACCCACTCGGCAGGAGTACTGAGAGAATTCACGGCCGAGACGCCCGTGCTACTCGGAGGAGTAACCGGTGAAATAGGGGAACTAGAACTGGCTGGAATATACGGAGTAAATCCGAGAGAGGATGGAGTAGTGGCAGATCTAGTAGTGACCAAAGCAGCGGCTAAAGCAGTACGGGCACGAGTCAGCTCTCGAGCCAGCTCGTGGATCATAAGATAGCTAGCAGTGACATAACGAGCAAGGTGGCTATCAACACTATCAGACTCCGGATCAATGATAGGGAAACAGACACGACCATTGTCGTGCAGAGAAGGGTACTAATAGAAACCTGGGTGGTTCTGCATTTGGACCTCGTTGTAGCGAAGCTCGACAAGGACCTCGAATGCAGCAAACTGGACAGCCTGAGAAGCGGTGGAGGCGTAACCGCTTCGAGAAGTACGAGTGTAAGAGCTGGAATCAGACCTAGTGCGCACAGTGACCACTGTGTGATACTCGTACACTGAATCAAGTAGATGCTCCCGGTACACACGATAGACTGGGTCGTCCCCGAGAGGGTACAGCCGACGCCACACGTTGCGAAGGAGGTGCGGTGACATGTACGGCATCAGCTACAACTGGCACGGATACGGCACCGGAGCCATCTACACTCTCAACCATTAGCAGGTTAGCATAAAGGTATAAACCAAATGCATGCAATGCAACAACCAGCTATAATTGCTACTGGCACTCAACTTAAACTCGTATCTAACGTCCAGTTAACACGTCGCAGTCTAGCGTGGCCTACAGTCAGCGCGGCTCTGATACCAAGCGTTGTGGCACCCCGGCTCAGAGCAACCGGTTTACCATGCATTGCCAGCCCAGAGACCATGTCTTCTGGCAACACACAACATATTGGTACAGAAAACAACCGCTTTATTGATGCTAGCGGATCAGAGTTTATATTACAACCGATGTCCAGGCCAAGCAGCACACCCGGTGCGGCTGACCGATATGTACATTATTTAGTGAACATAAAGGGGGCCTCGATCATAACAACTATGCGGCAGCGGAACAACGTCGTAGCGGAAACTCCATATCACAGGGACACTGATGTGGACACGATCTAGACTCGAACAACACTCCTTTCCAACGAGACTTTCCTGATATCTGGCATAACACGCTAGGTCAGTACATTGAATGTACTTGCAAGCTCACAACAGGCATAATCATAATGGCAAACAATATCATGATAATTAACCAATTAATAATAAGGCAACACTATATGTCCAACATGTCGTGATCATGCTCGAACGTCCCTCGGGACGAACTTACCAACCGTGATCATTCTCAGATCACAAACAAACCACCATCGTGGTCTTGCCAAGAGTAACTCGTGATCCTTACGGCGATCACAACCACGACCAATATCTGGTCCCGAACATCTCGATGGCCTTTCTGCCATCCTCAACAATGCAAAGTTCATAGCTTAGTGTGCAAATTTTATTAAACGTTGACTCATGGTGGGACCTACTACGAGGTGGTAACCGTGGACTCGGCTATCGATAGATTATACACTCTGCAGAGGTTGCACACTGTACCCACACCACAGAACCCATGGCCTCGCACTCCCATTCGGGTGGACCAATGGCATTCCGACAAAACCCTTCCATTGCCATGACACTCTCTCGGCCACTCCGACCCAATCCCCAACGGGCTAGTCCTGGGTGGCCCCGTGTCTACCAAAGACACAACGACCACCATCGTGGCCAAAACGATCCCACTCGGGGACCCGGTACCATAATCTCAACAACGGGCACACAAGGTTATGCCTGCTTACCGGGCCAGGGTAAGCACGACGAAACCTTCCCTAGTTGGAGCCATCGACGAGAGGCAATGTCAATGGACTGAATCAAGGCCTTCCCACAAAGGCAAATGTGGTAGCACTGGCAAACACTCGATTCAGCGGCACCATGACCCAGTCAACGATATATTCAAGTTGAGTTATATTCAGGTTCAACTTAAAACGAAAATGACCGGTGTCATAGCATGCCATGAAATGCAAAACTACACATGCATCACATATTAACGAAACTGACTGATGTCAACCATATTCACACTAAGCATAAACCTCAACAACTTATTTTATTTTCCTGGTCAGGGTAACTCACACTTAAATCAAAATATTTTACAGCAAGTTTCTTATTTTCTCATGCAAGAAAGTAACTCCGATTAATTTCTGACATGCATAGCAAAGATTATACCACAAACAATTCCTAATTTTCTTTACCAACCAAGTTAGGTTCAAACATTCTGTAAGTCAAGTAAAATGACTAAACAAGTACTTAACAGAATATTTTCTAGCAAATTTTTACTATTTTATTTATGCAAGAAAATAACTTTAATCAACTACTAACATGCATAACAAAAATTATTTTTCTCATCACCACAAATAGACTTTAGCTTTGCTTTACCAACTAAGCTAGTTTCAACATTCTGTAAATCAAGCATAATAACTAACAAACATTTAACAGAATATAAATAACACAATAGTTATTTAAATGCATGGATTAATCATTTCATTCAAGTAAGAAAAATCATAAATATTGAAATGACACCATGAAAATGTTGCTGTCGCTTGCCTTAGTGCAAATGAGGTTCACAAGCCTTCTGGTGATCCTCAAGACAAAAGCCTCACCCTCTGAAAATAATTTTAAACACAAAAATAAAATATCAAGAACACTTATGAAAATCACCAGAAATTCTGAACGGCTCAGAAAAATCTCATCTTTGGTGAGCTGCTAGATTTCTTTGCAAAGAACAAGATGCAAAAGGAATCAATTCATTTGGACTTATGGTTGAAGAGTTATGGCTGTTTGAAGTGTTCTGTAAATTCAAATGAATTTGAATAAAAATTAAACAGGCTGGGGGGTGACGTCGAAGGCGTAAAGCCCAGGGGCGCCACCACTCGTACCGCTTCGCGCGCGTACAGAGTGGCTGACTAGCGGGCCCCGCTAGTCAGGTGAGAAGGAGGGGGAGAAGGAAACAGAGGGAGTCGCAGCTCTGTCGGAGCTCTCGCCGGCGACGAGGGATCCTTGGCCAAAATGAGAGGGAGGGATGGAGAGAGGGGACGGTGGCGCACCTGCCCGTACCCGTAGCGTGGCTAGGGGTGGTCGGACAGCGTCGGAATCAACCTCGCAAGCGGAGGCAGAACGTGGTGGTCGCCGGAGATGAAGAAGACGGCGAGCAGAGGCAACTCCAGGGGCTCCAGGTGGACAGGATGGCTTCATCGGAGAGAGGCGGAGGCCCTGGAAGGGTCGCCCTGGCCTGGGAGGGGCTGGAGCTACGAGCTCGAGGACGGCGGCCCGCGACCTGCCCGGCCGGGCTATGGCTTCCTACGCGCTTGTGGGGTCTGTGGGAGTGGTGGATGGTGCTCGAGGAGGCTGGAGCGGCTCCATTTATAGGCGAGCGGAGAGGGGGGTTCGGGCTCCGCCGATGGACACCTGTCCACGGCGCCCGGCGACGAGCGGCGTCAGTGAGAGGGGGAGAAGGCAACGCAGCTCATGCGGCAACTGTTGGCGAACGGGGACGAGCACAGGAACGAGGAGAAGGCGACGAGCAGAGTGCGCACGCACTGTTGGGTTGGCCGGACGGTGCCCGTGCTCGCTGCAGCGAGCTCCGGCGTCGGCGAGCGCCAGAGGGAAGTTAAGGGACTTGAGACAAAGATGGTGGCGAAGTTTGGCGCGCTACGGCAGTCGGGGAAGCGAGCGCGCGCGAAACAGAGCGCTCGGCGGCACTCAAAGCGCGTCGACACGCATGCCAGCACCCCTGGACGAACGCGGTCACCGCGTGGACTATGACATCAGGCCGAGCTAAGCCTAAACTTCATGTCTGGCGTGTTGTTCGTGGTAGATTGACAGGTTACCACGCTTTGGTTTGGATCCAGGTGCAGTAGAGAAGTTTTTACATGCCAAGTAAGTTTCTGGTCAGTAACTTTGAGAGATTACTGAGGTCAAATGGCTAGGAGTTAGAGACTGTGCTTTGGAGGTTAGCCAAGAGTTACTAAGGTGAAGATGCACAAGAAAAACCAGGCACAATGGAGCAAGTAAAATGGTAGTTACTGTAGAAACCACCATTTCTGTCCAGATTTGAAAATATTTTCTGTAGCAAAAATATTCCAAAAAGTGATGAAATATTTTTGCTCAGGAAGGTGCCCTAGGGTTCAAAGAATATTTTTGAATTATCTCAGATTTTTCTGGGCAGAAAAATTGGGGTTGCTTTGGAGCATAGTGATCTAGCTAGGGTTTTTGAGAGAGAAATGAATATTTTTCATTTAAGAAAAATATTCCAAAGATTATTTTGGACTGGATCAGAAGGGGAATGATGATTAGGGAGGAAAATGAAGCACTTGGGTGAAAGCCAAGGGTACCCAAGTGTTTAAGTCCATATGAAAAGATTCAAAAACTCCAAGTTTCAAATTGAATCCAAATGAAAATCAAGCAAATGAGAGAGGGCAAAAACCAGGCTGTCACAAACCTTCCCCACTTAGAATGAATCTCGTCCTCGAGATTCGGTTGCTTGGGAAAACAACTCTGGATAATGTGACTGTAGAAATTCTTCCCGCTCCCAAGTTGATTCTGACTCTGTGTGATGCTCCCACTGAACTTTGTAAAATTTCCTTACTTTACTGCGAGTGGCCCTTTCCATCTGATCCAAGATTCTGAACGGTCTCTCTTCATAAGTTAAATCATTTGCCAACTCTACCTCAGCCATAGCAGTCCTATTCTCAGGCGGGGATATGCAGCATCTCAATTGTGAAACATGAAACACGTTGTGCACGTCTGCCAATTCAGCGGGTAGTTCCAATTGAGATGCAACCGTACCCACTCGAGACATAACCGGGAATGGACCAATAAATCTGGGTGCCAACTTTCCACGAGTCTGAAATCTCTTGACTCGTTTCATAGGAGTGACTCGGAGGTATACGTGTTCTCCGGGTTCAAAACTGACCTACCGGTGCTTTGTTTCATAATAACTTTTCTTCCGAGATTTGGCCAATTGCAATCTGTCTCTTATTTCCTTAACTTGTTTCTCAGCTTCCATCATGAGATTTGTTCTGAAGATATGGCTATCTCCAGTTTGAGACCAATTTAAAGGAGTGCGGCACTTACGGCCATACAGAGCTTCATATGTTGACATTTTCAGACTGGTCTGGAAGCTGTTGTTATAGGAAAACTCGGCATATGGCAAGCAGTCTTCCCATTTAGGTCCTTGGGCCAAAGCATAAGCTTGCAACATATCTTCGAGTATTTGATTTACCCTTTCTGTCTGTCCATCCGTCTGAGGATGATAAGCAGTACTATATTTTAGTGTTGTCCCCAAGGCTTGATGGAGGCGTGACCAAAAAGCGGAGGTAAACAAGGATCCTCGGTCAGAAGTGATAGTTCGGGGTACTCCATGCAGACTAACTATTCTGGATACATACAGCTGTGCAAGTTGATCTGCCCTGTATCTGGTGCTGACCGGAATGAAGTGAGCAACCTTGGTTAGGGTGTCCACTATGACCCAGATTGCATCATTGCCTCGCTGAGTCTTAGGCAATCCCGTAATGAAATCCATACAAACGTCATCCCATTTCCATTGTGAAACCGGCAGCGGTTGGAGGAGTCCGGCTAGCTTTTGATGCTCTGCCTTCACCTTGTTACATATGTCGTAACAGGCCACAAAAGATTATTTTGGAGTGGATCAGAAGGGGAATGATGATTAGGGAGGGAAATGAAACACTTGGGTGAAAGCCAAGTGTACCCAAGTGTTTAAGTCCATATGAAAATATTCAAAAACTCGAAGTTTCAAATTGAATTCAAATGAAAATCAAGCAAATGAGAGAGGGCAAAAACCAGGCTGTCACAAACCTCCCCCACTTAGAATGAATCGTGTCCTTGAGATTCGGTTGCTTGGGAAAACCACTCTGGATAATGTGACTGTAGAAATTCTTCCCGCTCCCAAGTTGATTCTGACGCTGTGTGATGCTCCCACTGAACTTTGTAAAATTTCCTTACTTTACTGCGAGTGACCCTTTCCATCTGATCCAAAATTCTAAACGGTCTCTCTTCATAAGTTAAATCATTTGCCAACTCTACCTCAGCCATAGCAGTCCTTTTCTCAGGCGGGGATATGCATCGTCTCAATTGTGAAACATGAAACACGTTGTGGACGTCTGCCAATTCAGCGGGTAGTTCCAATTGATATGCAACAGTACCCAATCGAGACATAACCGGGAATGGACCAATAAATCTGGGTGCCAACTTTCCACGGGTCTGAAATCTCTTGACTCCTTTCATAGGAGTGACTCGGAGGTATATGTGTTCTCCGGGTTCAAAACTGACCTGCCGGTGCTTTCATAATAACTTTTCTGCCGAGATTTGGCCAATTGCAATCTGTCTTTGATTTCCTTAAGTTGTTTCTCAGCTTCCATCATGAGATCTGTTCCGAAGATACGGCTATCTCCAGTTTGAGACCAATTTAAAGGAGTGCGGCACTTACGGCCATACAGAGCTTCATATGGTGACATTTTCAGACTGGTCTGGAAGCTGTTGTTATAGGAAAACTCACCATATGGCAAGCAGTCTTCCCATTTAGGTCCTTGGGCCAAAGCATAAGCTCGCAACATATCTTCGAGTATTTGATTTACCCTTTCTGTCTGTCCATCCGTCTGAGGATGATAAGCAGTACTATATTTCAGTGTTGTCCCCAAGGCTTGATGGAGGCGTGACCAAAAAGCGGAGGTAAACAGGGATCCTCGGTCGGAAGTGATAGTTCGGGGTACTCCATGCAGACTGACTATTCTGGATACATACAGCTGTGCAAGTTGATCTGCCCTGTATCTGGTGCTGACCGGAATGAAGTGAGCAACCTTGGTTAGGGTGTCCACTATGACCCTGATTGCATCATTGCCTCGCTGAGTCTTAGGCAATCCCGTAATGAAATCCATACAAACGTCATCCCATTTCCATTCTGAAACCGGCAGCGGTTGGAGGAGTCCAGCTAGCTTCTGATGCTCTGCCTTCACCTTGTTACATATGTCGTAACAGGCCACAAAATAGGCAATGTCTTTCTTCATTCCATCCCACCAGAATATTTGTCTAAGGTCCTCATACATTTTTGTACCTCCCGGGTGAATGGAATATGAGGATTCGTGTGCTTCTGACAGGATTTTCTTCTTTAAGTCTGGTTGATTGGGTACACAAATCCGTCCACGGAATCGGAGGGTACCCAATTTGTCCTTGGAGAAATCTGAGGTCTGCTCTGCCATATGGCCCTTGGCATGTTTTTGCAGATTGGTGTCAGCTGGCTGGGCCTTGCGGATCTCTTCCTCCAGTGTGGGGGTAACTTCCAAAATATTAGCGAGGCCAGCATACACTATGACCTGGTTGAGCTGAGCGATCTCCTCTTGGAGTTCGGGAGGCAAGGATTTCAATATGACATTTAAGCTGACGGGCTTTCGACTGAGTGCATCGGCAACCACGTTGGCCTTGCCCGGGTGGTAATTTATTCCAAGGTCATAATCATTGACCAACTCTAGCCATCTTCGCTGACGAAGGTTTAAATCTGGCTGAGTAAAGATGTATTTGAGAGTTTTGTGGTCAGTAAAAATTTGGCACCTTTTTCCAATGAGGTAGTGTCTCAAAATTTTTAGCGCATGAACCACCGCCGCCAATTCCAAATCATGAGTAGGATAATTTCCCTCATGGGGTCGTAGCTATCGCGATGCATATGCTACTACCTTGCTGTCTTGCATAAGTACGCAACCAATGCCTTGCCTGGAGGCGTCACAATACACATCAAAACTTCAATAAATGTCTGGAAGAGTCAATACAGGTGCGGTTGTTAGCCGTATCTTTAGCTCATTGAAACTTTTCTCACAGTCCTCCATCCATACAAACTTCTTATCCTTTTTGAGCAGCTCTTTCATGGGTTTAGCAATCTTGGAAAACCCTTCAATGAACCGACGGTAATATCCAGCTAATTCGAGAAAACTTCGGATCTGCGTCATTGTCGTGGGCGGCACCCAATCGAGCACATCCTTTACTTTGCTCGGGTCCACGGCTATACCTTTGGCGGATAGTATATGTCCGAGAAACCCAACTTTCTTGAGCCAAAATTCGCATTTACTGAATTTGGCGTATAGCTGATGGTCGCGGAGTCGTTGTAGCACTGCTCGGAGGTGATCCTTGCGCTCTTCTTCACCCTTGGAGTAAATGAGGATGTCATCGATGAAGACTACCATGAATTTTTCGAGGAAGTCCATGAATACTTTGTTCATCATGTGCATGAAGAAAGCAGGGGCATTTGTGAGACCAAAGGACATCACAGTATATTCATAAAGACCGTACCGAGTAGTGAATGCGGTCTTAGGAATATCTTCCTTTTTAATATTGAGCTGATGATATCCGGTGCGCAAATCGATCTTAGAGAATACTTTAGCCCCACTGAGCTGATCAAACAGATCATCAATCCTTGGCAGCGGATATTTATTTTTGATGGTGACCTCATTCAGCTGGCAGTAATTTACGCACATGCGAAGACTGCCATCCTTTTTGTCCATGGAAATAGCAGGTGATCCCCATGGTGAAGAGCAGGGACGAATATATCCTTTCTGGAGCAGTTCATCAAGCTGTTTCTTTTGCTCCACTAATTCTGATGAGGGCATCCGATAGTACTTCTTGTATAACGGTGCAGTTCCGGGCACAAGATCTATTGCAAATTCCAGTTCCCGATCTGGCGGCATGCCTGGCTGTTCTTCTAGAAATACATCAGGGTACTCGCTGACCACAGGAATTACTTCTAACTCAGCCACAACGGTGAAAACCAATTCTTGCTTGGGTATATTCTTGCGAGCATAGAATTTGGTAGTCTGCCCATTCAGACTGGTCAAAGTGACTTCTCGTGTTGCGCAGTTTATGCAAACGTGATATTGGGTCAACCAATTCATACCCAATATAATATCCAACTTTTCAGACTCAATGATTATCAGAGAGGTTGGGAAGTAGACTCCGTTGATATTGATTTCCAGATCACGGCGGACCAGATTGCTCTCGATTATAGATCCCGGGGTTTCTACCATCATATTTTTGCCCAAAAGCGTACAAGGAAATTTGTTTTGGGCAGCAAAACTCTGGGAAATAAAAGAATGGGAAGCCCTAGAGTCAAATAAAATTACGGCAGGTATGTCATTAACAGAAAACATACTAATGACGACTTCTGGTTTCTCTTGGGCTTCATCGGCTGAGATATGATGCACGTACCCAGTGAGGTTTTGCTGGGTCGGGCACGACTCCATAAGTTGACTTGTGGCCTGATTAGGTCATTCGCCTTGTTGTTCCTGGGGCACTGTCTGGCATAATGTCCGTTCTGCCCACAACTTAAGCAAGAATTATTGCGCTGACGCTCCTCATGCATTGGATTGGTCACGACATTCTTGACTTGAGTGGTGGTCTTGTTAACATTCTGTTGCCGATTTGGCTTGTATTCCACCTGAGTCTGCTGCCAGGTACGAGCCTTTTGCACTAGTTGCCCATCCTTCTTTGGCTCGAACTTACGCTTGTTGTCGTTGTTAACAGGCCTATTTTTTATATAAGCTTGTGCTCACATTCAGCAATGAAAGCCTTGTTCACAAGAGTTTGGAAATCTGGGAAATCAAGCATACTGGGATTACACCGGAGTTGCGGATTTAAGCCCCCATGAAATCTGTCAATTTTCCTTTCTTCGGTGCCCACGTCATAAAGAGAGTAACGGGCCAGATGGTTGATTTTTTGCAAATATTCACCCACAGACTGATTGCCTTGGACGAGTGCGAGAAATTCACGCTGCTTAGTCTTCATAACTCCAGTAGGGATATGATATTTCCGGAACTGATCCTTAAATTTTTCCCAGGTGATTTCTTCATCAACAGGCCACATGGCTTTTGCATTTTCCCACCATATGGCAGTTGCGCCTTCAAGGTAATGAGTTGCAAAGGGAACTTTATCATTTTCTTCAATACGAGAAATATCAAGCTTTTTCTCAATGGTACGCAACCAATCGTCTGCATCCAATGGGTCAACAATCTGACTGAAACTGGGTGGCTTGGTCCTTTGAAAATATGACAGCTTTGAGTGATGACCGTTCTGATTTCCATTCTGTCCAACCATAGCTTGCACACTTCTTAATATTTCGATCAGATCATTGTTCCGTCTTTCCTCAAACATACGCAGAATTTGCTCGGTGGAGGGCGGATTTGGCTGTGGAGGCGGTGGTGGAACGTACGGCTCGGGAGAATGTCCTGCCTGCCGTGCGGAACGACGAACAGGAGTTCCCTCACGAACGTTGCTACTGCTGCCTCCCCGCGTCATCCTATTGTGGATTTTTCCCAAGACAATGCAATCGAGATGAGAAACATCCAAAAATAAAATTGGGGAAAAGCCAGCAACAAATCCCGGAAGAGAACAAAAGAGCGAAGAAAATACGGCGAATAAAGTCCCAACATAATTATACATAGACTCATACATGAAAGATAAACAACATGCCAGGTTCAACTACTCTCATACATGCAATGAAACATCATGACTCGTACTACTACATCCGTACATCATCCGGACGACTGCGAATACTCAAAGATACTACTGCTCTGCTGGTGCTGCGGTGTTCTCCCCTGAAGCGGTCTCGGATCCTGAACTGACGTGGTTAACGGAAACCTCCGGGTTAAAGGTAACACGACGGCGCTGCCTCAAGGGCTCTCCCTCAGGGGCAGGGGTAGGATGAAGCATCGGGGCTACAGGAGTAGCGAGAAGTGAAACCCACTCAGCAGGAGTACTCAGAGAAATAGGGGAACTACAACTGGCTGGAATATACAGAGTAAATCCCAGAGAGGATGGAGTAGTGGAAGATCTAGTAGTGACCAAAGCAGCGGCTAAAGCAGTACGGGCACGAGTCAGCTCTCGAGCCAGCTCATGGATCATAAGATAGCTAGCAGCGACATAACGAGCAAGGTGGCTAGCAACACTATCAGACTCCGGATGAATGATAGGGAAACGGACACGACCATTGTCGTGTAGAGAAGGGAGTAATAGAAACCTGGGTGGTTCTGCATTCAGACCTTATTGTAGCGAAGCTCGACAAGGACCTGGAATGCAGCAAACTAGACAGCCTGAGAAGCGGTGGAGGGGTAACCGCTTTGAGAAGTACGAGTATAAGAGCTGGAATCGAAACTAGTGCGCAGAGTGACCACTGCATGATACTCATACACTGAATCAGCTAGATGCTCCCGCTACACACGATAGACTGGGTCGTCTCCGAGAGGGTACAGCCGACGCCACATGTTGCGAAGGAGGCGCGGTGACGTGTATGGCATCAGCTGCAACTGGCACGGATACGACACCGGAGTCATCTACACTCACAACCATTAGCAGGCTAGCATAAAGATATAAACCAAATGCATGCAATGCAACAACCGGCTATAATTGCTACCGACAGTCAACTTAAACTCGTATCTAACGTCCGGTTAACAAGTCGCAGTCTAGTGTGGCCTACAGTCAGCGTGGCTCTGATACCAAGCATTGTGGCACCCCGGCTCAGAGCAACTGGTTTACCATGCATTGCCAGCCCAGAGACCATGTCTTCTGGCAACACACAACATCTTGGTACAGAAAACAACCGCTTTATTGATGCTTGCGGATCAAAGTTTATATTACAACCGATGTCGAGGCCAAGAAGCACACCCGGTGTGGCTGAACAATATGTACATTATTTAGTGAACATAAAGGGGGCCTCGATCATAACAACTATGCCGCAGCGGAACAACGTCGTAGCGGAAACTCCATATCACAGGGACACCGATGTGGACACGATCTAGACTCGAGCAGCACTCCCTTCCAATGAGACTTTCCTGAAATCAGGCATAACACGCCAGGTTAGTACATTGAATGTACTTGCAAGCTCACAACAGGCATAATCATAATGGCAAACAATATCATGAAAATTAACCAATTAACAATAATGCAACACTATATATCCAACATGCCGTGATCATGCTCGAACGTCCCTCGGGACGAACTTACCAACCGTGATCATTCTCAGATCACAAACAAACCACCATCGTGGTCTTGCCAAGAGTAACTCGTCATCCTTACGGCGATCACAACCACGACCAAGATCTGGTCCCGAACATCTCGATGGCCTTTCTGCCATCCTCAACAATGCAAAGTTCATAGCTTAGTGTGCAAATTTTATTAAACGTTGACTCATGGTGGGACCTACTACGAGGTGTCCGTAACCGTGGACTCGGCTATCGATAGATTATACACTCTGCAGAGGTAGCACACTGTACCCACTCCAAGGAACCCATGGCCTCGCACTCCCATTCGGGTGGACCAACGGCTTTCCGATAAAACCCTTCCATTGCCATGACACTCTCCCGGCCACTCCGACCCAATCCCCAACGGGCTAGTCCTGGGTCGCCCCGTGTCTACCAAAGACACAACGACCACCATCGTGGCCAAAATGATCCCACTTGGGGACCCGGTACCGTAATCTCAACAACGGGCACACAAGGTTATGCCTGCTTACCGGGCCAGGGTAAGCACGACCTAACCTTCCCTAGTTGGAGGCACCGACCAGAGGCAATGTCAATGGACCGAATCAAGGCCTTCCCACAAAGGCAAATGTGGTTGCACTGGGAAAAACTCGATTCAGCGGCACCATGACCCAGTCAACGATATATTCAAGTTTAGTTATATTCAGGTTCAACTTAAAACGAAAATGACCGGTGTCATAGCACGCCATGAAATTCAAAACTACACATGCATCACATATTAACGAAACTGACTGATGTCAACCATATTCACACTAAGCGTAAACCTCAACAACTTATTTTATTGAGTTTTTCCATTGTAAATGAGTACGGAGCAATCAACGAATTCCGGCGTTTTCCTGGTTAGGGTAACTCACACTTAAACAAAAAAAATTTACAGCAAGTAACTCCGATTAATTTCTGATATGGATAGCAAAGATTATACCACAAACACTTCCTAATTTTCTTTACCAACCAACTTAGGTTCAAACATTCTGTAATTCAAGTAAAATGACTAAACAAGTACTTAACAGAATATTTTCTAGCAAATTTTTACTATTTTCTTTATGCAAGAAAATAACTTTAATCAACTACTAACATGCATAACAAAGATTATTCTTCTCATCACCACAAATAGACTTTAGCTTTGCTTTACCAACTAAGCTAGTTTCAACATTCTGTAAATCAAGCATAATAACTAACAAACATTTAACAGAATATAAATAACACAATAGTTATTGAAATGCATGGATTAATCATTTCATTCAAGTAAGAAAAAACATATATATTGAAATGACACCATGAAAATGTTGCTGTGGCTTGCCTTAGTGCAGATGAGGTTCACAAGCCTTCTGGTGATCCTCAAGACAAGCCTCACCCTCTGAAAATAATTTTAAACACAAAAAGAAAATATCAAGAACAGTTCTAAAAATCACCAGAAATTCTAAACAGCTCAGACAAATCTCATCTTTGGTGAGCTGCTATATTTCTTTGCAAAGAACAAGATGCAAAAAGAATCAATTCATTTGGACTTATGGTTGAAGAGTTATGGCTGTTTGAAGTGTTCTGTAAATTGAAATGAATTTGAATAAAAATTAAACTGGCTGGGGGGTGACGTCGAAGGCGTAAAGCCCAGGGGCGCCACCACTCGTACCGCTTCGCGTGCGTACAGAGTGGCTAACTAGCGGGCCCCGCTAGTCAGGTGAGAAGGAGGGGGAGAAGGAAACAGAGGGAGTCGCAGCTCCGCCGGAGCTCTCGCCGGCGACGAGGGCTCCTTGGCCAAAACGAGAGGGAGGGATGGAGAGAGGGGACGGTGGCGCACCTGCCCGTACCCGTAGCGTTGCTAGGGGTGGTCGAACGGCGTTGGAATCAACCTCGCAAGCGGAGGTAGAACGTGGTGGTCGTCGGAGATGAAGAAGACGGCGAGCAGAGGCAACTCCAGGGGCTCCAGGTGGACGGGATGGCTTCACCGGAGAGAGGCGGAGGCCCTGGAAGGGTCGCCCTGGCCTGGGAGGTGCTGGAGCTACCGCGGCGACCAGAGGGGATCGCCGGCGAGCTCGAGCTCGAGGACGGGGGCCCACGGCCTGCCCGGCCGGGCTACGGGTTCCTACGCGCTTGTGGGGTGTGTGGCAGTGGTGGATGGTTCTCGAGGAGGCTGGGGGCGGCTCCATTTATAGGCGAGCGGAGAGGGGGGGTTCGGGCTCCGCCGGTGGACACCTGTCCATGGCGCTCGGCGACGAGCATAGTGCACACTGCACTGTTGGGTTGGTCGGACCGTGCCCGTGCTCGCTGAGGTGAGCTCCGGCGTTGGCGAGTGCCAGAGGGAAGTTAAGGGAGTTGAGACGAAGATGGTGGCGAAGTTTGGCGTGCTACGGCAGTCGCGGAAGCGAGCACGCGCGAAACAGAGCACTCGGCGGCATTCAGAGCGCGTCGACACGCATGCCAGCACCCCTGGACGAACGCGGTCACAGCGTGGACTATGACATCAGACCGAGCTAAGCCTAAACTTCATGTCTGGCGTGTTGTTCGTGGTAGATTGAGAGGTTACCATGGTTTGGTTTGGATCTAGGTGCAATAGAGAAGTTTTTACATGCCAGGTAAGTTTCTGGTCAGTAACTTTGAGAGGTTACTGAGGTCAAATGGCTGGGAGTTAGAGGCTATGCTTTGGAGGTTAGCCAAGAGTTACTAAGGTGAAGATGCACAAGAAAAACGAGGCACAATGGAGCAAGTAAAATGGTAGTTGCTGTAGAAACCATCATTTCTGTCCAGAAGAGAAAATATTTTCTGTAGCAAAAATATTCCAAAAAGTGATGAAATATTTTTGCTCAGGAAGGTGCCTTAGGGTTCAAAGAATATTTGTGAATTATCTCAGATTTTTCTGGGCCAGAAAAATTGGGGTTGCTTTGGACCATTGTGGTCTAGCTAGGGTTTTTGAGAGAGAAATGAATATTTTTCATTTAAGAAAAATATTCCAAAGATTATTTTGGAGTGGATCAGAAGGGGAATGATGATTAGGGAGGGAAATGAAGCACTTGGATGAAAGCCAAGGGTACCCAAGTGTTTAAGTCCATATGAAAAGATTCAAAAACTCCAAGTTTCAAATTGAATCCAAATGAAAATCAAGCAAATGAGAGAGGGCAAAAACCAGGCTGTCACACCAGCCGGCACCGAGTATGATCCATGCTCAGGACGGGCCACCTTCACCTAAGGATATCTCGAGGAGGGTGCATGTGGCGGGTAGGCCGATGCTACCGACTAATCTGCTCAATGCTGCAACAGGTGCTATGTGGAGTCTGCATGACAGTGTTCTTTCTTTGGAGAAGCGGCGTCTCTCCGAGAATGATGTGGCATACCCGGTTTTCATGGCCAAGGTGCTAGAGGGCAAGGGCTTTGTGGATAGCGCCATCGGGGGTATGATCGTCCTGCGGTTTGATGACATCTTCCCTATGTTTAACCTTCATCCGCTGCACTACACCTTCGTTCGGCTATTTTCCCTGAATATGGAGATGCGGATAATTAGAGACAAGACCCCGGACATCGTGATAGTCGACCCCTTCTACATGTGTGCCAAGATCTTGGGCAGCGTTGGGGACCAGCAAGTTGCGAGTTCATACCTCAAAGGCGTCATTCTGGCAAACCCAGATAAGGATAACTTCCTCGTGCCCTACTTTCCCGAGTAAGTCATCCCCTCACCGCCCCGTAACATATGATTTCTTAGATTTCGATCGTTCTTTTTTTTCTTACATTCCGTGTTTCGTGCAGTGACACACATTGCACGCTCATCCTCTTAAGCCCGAAATATTCCATGGCCACGTGTTTCGACTCGGACCGTCAGTTGAAGAAAGACTACACAAATATCAAGAAAGTTCTTGATGATGTTCTCCCCGGCTACGCCAGATCTGGAGGCACCTTCAGCAGGCCAATTCATAGGTACGGCAAGCACGTGTTCACCCACAATACGACATTCCCCTGCGTCAAGCAGCTGCCTGGCGGTCAGAAGGATGCCTACTACGCCCTCCATCACATGCGGGCGATCGTACGAGACCATAATCACCTTCTGCTACCAAATAATCTCAAAGATTGCGCCGCACGCTTGTCGGCAATCCAGGATGCGGACATCAGACAAGAATTCTTTTGCATCCAGTCGGAGTTTGCAGAAATCATCCATCAAGATGTCCTTCGTACCTCGGGGCAGTTCTACCTCAGATATCAACCGTCCAATAGTAAGATAGAAACAACGCTAAAAATGTAGGCTGACAACGCCCGCGATTTCATGACCATCACGATAGACAGCGGCTTCATCCACGCTCTGGTCCCTGAGTCGAGTCGAAAGTAGTGATGCTATGTAGTTCTGAAATATCGATTAGCTCATGTTGTAATTATACTTTAATGAACTTGTATGTCTCTTTGGTTTGGACAGTCGTTCAACATATATGTAATCGATGCTATTTATTAGTAGGACCATGAATCGTGCTATTAATGTCTTGCTTTTCTCTTCCGATCCTTTTGTTGCATACTTATATATTTCTTATGTATTGTCTGTGAATTGCTACTAACGTTTTGTTTGGCTAGTGCATAGAGATGCTGTCATATGTCGTGTACAAGGGTAAGGTTCCCGGAGTCTACGACGACTGGGAGGAGTGTCAGAGACAGGTTCACCGTTTCAGGGGTAACAGTTACAAAGGGTACACCACTAGGGCGGAGGCGGAAGCTAGATATGCGTGCTATCTAGCGGGAGAGAGGAGGGAGCGGAGGAGGAATCGGATGATGACCAGTTTCATCGCGATGATGCTAATCGTGATGACCGCAGCTCTCTTCTATGTGATGGTAGTTTAGATGATCGATATCGACTTGTAATGTGAAGACAAACTCGCTACTCGCGGTCTCGAGACTTGTAATGTTCTAACTTTGTTCGGTCTTTTGAATTCATAGACTAATATGATGAATTGTATTCGGAGACTAATCTTCTATTGTATTCGATAAATCTGCTGTTTATATGTTGTGCTGTCTATATTTTGTGCAGTAATATATTTTGTAACCTGTGCTAATATCAAAAAAGAAAAAATTCCTAATATTCATACTAGTGGCGCACGACACCGCACTTTAGTGGCGCACTGCAATAAACACACTAGTGGGGCACTATCTAGTAGTGCGCCATTAGTAACCCAGAGCACAAGGTAAATATGTCCCACTGGGAGGCATAGTAATGGCGCACCGTTTGACATACTAATGGCGCACTCCATCGTGCGCCACTATTGTCTGGTATACTAATGGCGCACCAGGGGTGCGCCATTAGTATTAGTTACTAGTGGCGTGATGATAGTGGCGCACCTGTAGTGCGCCATTAATGGCCAAAACTGTCGAGGGTGCTGAGCAGCCGTAGCTGGCGGGGGCTACGTGCACGGGATGGGCGTCGCGCGAGATGCGGCGAATCCTGCCGATGTCGATCGGATTCGACGACGATGGAGGGAGAACGGGCACAGCGGAGAGGATGGATGTGGGTGCTGCGGCGGCGGAGCCCTCGTGTTCTCGCGCGGGGCAGCGATGTCAAGGACGGGCGAGCCAGGCTGCGTACGGAACGTTTTTTTCACTTACGACCAAGCTAATGTGGACTGTAGGTTGATTCCTATAAACTACAGGGGGTTTTCTGTAAAAACGTTGACGGTGAGCGGACGGGCAGAAGCACTAATCGCTTTATTATTATTGAAAGATACACACACACACACATGTTATTCTAGTATAGACTGAGCAAATCACACGGCTTCTTAGCAGCAATCGTCTCTGTTATTATTGGTGTTCGCACACATTTCTGATTACGGACCTGTTTGCCGCGTATCACACACATCTTGTTTAGTTGAATCATTTCCATTGTGTTGCCTAATCACACACAGTTCATCCTAGTGAACCGTATGCTGTCTATCGCACACGCCTTCATTTGGCTGCCCATTTCTTTTGTTCCTCCTCATCCCAAACAGTTAATTGAACTGAACCGTATGCCCTGCATCGCACACGCAACTAAATTCTGAACCATGTTTGATGCATGCGTCATCGCAAACGTTTTGCACCTTTTTGACGGTTTTTTACGCCACCGTGTGCGATTATGGCATCGCACACAGTTTCATCGAAGGGTCTCTGATCATAGTGTCGCGTTTGGACCATCCTGCAGTAGTGGTAGGCCCCCCAACTCCTTCTTTCCGGCACACACCGATAACTATGCCTCTCTAGCCAGGTGTGCCTACCACAAACACAAGCTTTTTCTCTCTTCTCTTCTCACTGTCCATGCCTCACTCCCGCCCCTCTTTTCATCGATCTCGTACTTGCACACACCTTCCCCTTGATATAGTATACCTCTCGCACCACCTCCTATCTGCATCTCTCTCTCTCTCTCTCTCTATCCTTCTCTCCGGGCCTTATTTGCTTCGAACACATACATGCATGTATATCGATTGATCTCCCTACATATACCTAGTCGACTTTAACTATTTTCCCCACGCATCGATCGACGCACCTCACAAGTTATGTCTCTCCTTTCTCTGACAAAGGATGGTTGATCTTCCTATGTAGTTACGTCTGCTTACCACAGCCATATAGTCCCCCCTCATCATTTGTGCATGCCTCCTGACCCGTCTCTCACACGCACGTGCACAGACAGGCAGGCATCCCCTCTCTTATTGATATTGCAGGCATGCCCTTTGTTTGTCTAGCAAGCCTCTCCCACCATTTGTGAGAAGCAATTCCACCACAAACCCCTCCGACACTCTAGCTCTATCTCCCTCCCAACCTTATTCCTCTCCTACACATATGCATGGATGTCGATCTATCTCCCTCAATACATAATGTAGGTCTCTTTCCTCCTCCACGGAAATACAAGCCATTGTACCTCTATGGTTAGGTCTCCCCCCACCCCACCCCCCACACACCGATAGTCAAGCACTGTAGGTAGGTGTCCATGCCACAGAGACAAACTGCACCTGTCCCCTCTCATGTTCCAGTAGGCCAGCCACCCTATATCTTTGACGTGGGAACACACAAATTCGATGTCACTCTTTGTCGATCGCGCGCGCGCACACAGACACACACACACATCATCCCTCTCTACTATTCTTTGGATACCTCACGCCGATGATACCTCCACTCTCTTCTCGTGGATCGCCCCCTCGATATATATGATATATCCAGGCCTCTATTTCACACACATTGCATATGTTACATTTTTTTATTGAAATATCATCGACACATATTCCCTGACTATCTCTCATGCCCCCCAAGAAAAAACACTCACGAACCCACACACTATATCTCTCTATGTTTGTATCTCTCTCACACAAACCCACGTACGTGGTGTACGTACACGAAGAGAATAGGTGCACGTACTCAGGCTTCGTGCCCAACCACACCCGCGCGGGTACACGGTGGAGCTCATTTCTGTACGAAATGGCAGCCCACGTGCTAATTTGAGCGCTTGTAGCGGTTGTTTACTGATACGTCTCCGTCGTATCTATAATTTTTGATTGTTTCATGCCAATATTATATAACTTTCACATACTTTTGGCAACTTTTTATATGATTTATTGGACTGACCTATTCATCCAGTGCATACTGCCAGTTCTTGTTTTCTGCATGTTTTTTGTATCGCAGAGTATCCATATCAAAAGAAGTACAAATGCAATAAAATTTCTAGGAGAATTATTTTGGAATATATGTGATTTTTGGGAGTTCGAATCACCACAAACGGAGGCCCACACAACCCACAAGACACCAGGGCGCGCCAGAGGCCCCTGGCGCATGGTAGTGGGTTGTGCCCTCCTCGAACGTCGGTTGGAGCTCTACTTCGGGTGCAAGGAAGCTTATATCTGGAAAAAAATCGTGTTAAAATCTCAGCGCAATCGGAGTTACGGATCTCCCGGAATATAAGAAATGGTTTTCGGCCAGATCTGGGAACGCGAAACGGAAGAGAAGAGAGAGGGAGATCCAATCTCGGAGGGGCTCCCGCCCCTTCGCTGCCATGGAGACCAAGGACCAGAGGGGTGTTGGGAATCGTAGCATAATTTTAAAATTTTCCTACGTTCACCAAGATGCATCTATGGAGTATACTAGCAACGAGGGGAAGGGAGTGCATCTACATACATTTGTAGATCGCGAGCAGAAGCGTTCCAATGAACGTGGATGACGGAGTCGTACTCGCCGTGATACAAATCACCGATGACCGAGTGCCGAACGGACAGCACCTCCGCGTTCAACACACGTACGGTGCAGCGACGTCTCCTCCTTCTTGATCCAGCAAGGGGGAAGGAGAGGTTGATGGAGATCCAGCAGCACGACGGCGTGGTGGTGGATATAGCGGGTCTCCTGCAGGGCTTCGCCGAGCTTCTGCGAGAGAGAGAGAGGTGTTGCAGGGGAGGAGGGAGGCGCCCAAGGCTGTAGGTTGCGGCCCTCCCTCCCCCCCCTTTATATAGGCCCCCTAGGGGGCGCCGGCCCCGAGAGATGGGATCTCATGGGGGGGGGCGGTGGCCACAAGGGGGAAAGGGGTTGCCTTGCCCCCCAAGGCAAGGGGGAAGCTCCCCCCTAGGGTTCCCAACCCTAGGCGCATGGGGGGAGGCCCAAGGGGGCGCCCCAGCCCACTAAGGGCTGGTTCCCTTCCACTTTCAGCCCACGGGGCCCTCCGGCATAGGTAGCCCCACCCGATGGACCCCCGGGACCCTTCCGGTGGTCCCAGTACAATACCGGTAACCCCCGAAACTCTCCCGGTGGCCGAAACTTGACTTCCTATATATAATTCTTCACCTCCGGACCATTCCGGAACCTCTCGTGACGTCCAGGATCTCATCCGGCACTCCGAACAACTTTCGG
Organism: Triticum aestivum; assembly: GCF_018294505.1. Lineage (NCBI taxonomy): Eukaryota > Viridiplantae > Streptophyta > Magnoliopsida > Poales > Poaceae > Triticum > Triticum aestivum. The sequence goes on from NC_057814.1 coordinate 437,766,268, forward strand.
GTTTCCGCATACATATATCTCTACAACCCTAGCGTCACCGGACCTTAAGTGTGTAGACCCTATGGGTTCGGGAGACATGCAGACATGACCGAGACGCCTCTCCGGTCAATAACCAACAGCGGGATCTGGATACCCATGTTGGCTCCCACATGTTCCACGTTGATCTCATCTGATGAACCACGGTGTCGAGGATTCAATCAATCCGTATGCAATTCCCTTTGTCAATCGGTATGTTACTTGCCCGAGATTCGATCATCGGTATCCCAATACCTTGTTCAATCTCGTTACCGGCAAGTCTCTTTACTTGTACCGCAATGCATGATCCCGTGACTAACGCCTTAGTCACATTGAGCTCATTATGATGATGCATTACCGAGTGGGCCCAGAGATACCTCTCCGTCACACGGAGTGACAAATCCCAGTCTCGATCCGTGCCAACCCAACAGACACTTTCGGAGATACCCGTAGTGCACCTTTATAGTCACCCAGTTACGTTGTGACGTTTGGCACACCCAAAGCACTCCTAAGGTATCCGGGAGTTGCACGATCTCATGGTCTAAGGAAAAGATACTTGACATTGGAAAAGCTCTAGCAAACGAAACTACACGATCTTTTATGCTATGCTTAGGATTGGGTCTTGTCCATCACATCGTTCTCCTAATCATGTGATCCCGTTATCAATGACATCCAATGTCCATAGTCAGGAAACCATGACTATCTGTTGATCAACGAGCTAGTCAACTAGAGGCTTACTAGGGACACGTTGTGGTCTATGTATTCACACATGTATTACGATTTCCGGACAATACAATTATAGCATGAATAATAGACGATTATCATGAACAAAGAAATATAATAATAACCTTTTATTATTGCCTCTAGGGCATATTTCCAACAGTCTCCCACTTGCACTAGAGTCAATAATCTAGTTACATTGTGATGAATCGAACACCCGTTGCGTCCTGGTGTTGATCATGTTTTTCCCTAGGGAAAGGTTTAGTCAACGGATCTGCTACATTCAGGTCCGTGTGTACTTTACAAATATCTATGTCTCCATTTTGAACACTTTCACGAATGGAGTTGAAGCAACGCTTGATATGCCTGGTCTTCCTGTGAAACTTGGGCTCCTTCGCAAGGGCAATAGCTCCAGTGTTGTCACAGAAGAGAGTCATTGGGCCCGACGCATTGGTAATCACCCGTAGGTCGGTAATGAACTCCTTTATCCAGACTGCTTCCTGTGCTGCCTCCGAGGCTGCCATGTACTCCGCTTCACATGTAGATCCCGCCACGACGCTTTGCTTGCAACTGCACCAGCTTACTGCTCCTCCATTCAAAATATACACGTATCCGGTTTGAGACTTCGAGTCATCCAGATCTGTGTCGAAGCTAGCGTCGACGTAACCCTTTACGACGAGCTCTTCGTCACCTCCATAAACGAGAAACATATCCTTAGTCCTTTTCAGGTACTTCAGGATATTCTTGACCGCTGTCCAGTGTTCCATGCCGGGATTACTTTGGTACCTTCCTACCAAACTTACGGCAAGGTTTACATCAGGTCTGGTACACAGCATGGCATACATAATAGACCCTATGGCCGAGGCATAGGGGATGACACTCATCTTTTCTATATCTTCTGCCGTGGTCGGCCATTGAGCCGTGCTCAATTGCACACCTTGCAATACAGGCAAGAACCCCTTCTTGGACTGATCCATACTGAACTTCTTCAATATCTTGTCAAGGTATGTACTCTGTGAAAGACCAATGAGGCGTCTTGATCTATCTCTATAGATATTGATGCCTAATATATAAGCAGCTTCTCCAAGGTCCTTCATTGACAAACACTTATTCAAATAGGCCTTTATACTTTCCAAGAATTCTATATCATTTCCCATCAATAGTATGTCATCCACATATAATATGAGAAATGCTACAGAGCTCCCACTCACTTTCTTGTAAACACAGGCTTCTCCATAAGTCTGTGTAAACCCAAACGCTTTGATCATCTCATCAAAGCGAATGTTCCAACTCCGAGATGCTTGCACCAGCCCATAGATTGAGCGCTGGAGCTTGCATACTTTGTTAGCATTCTTAGGATCGACAAAACCTTCCGGCTGCATCATATACAACTCTTCCTTAAGGAAGCCGTTAAGGAATGCCGTTTTGACGTCCATCTGCCATATCTCATAATCATAGTATGCGGCAATTACTAACATGATTCGGACGGACTTCAGCTTCGCTACGGGTGAGAAAGTCTCATCGTAGTCAACCCCTTGAACTTGTCGATAACCCTTAGCGACAAGTCGAGCTTTGTAGATGGTCACATTACCATCTGCGTCCGTCTTCTTCTTAAAGATCCATTTGTTTTCTATGGCTCGCCGCTCATCGGGCAAGTCAGTCAAAGTCCATACTTTGTTTTCATACATGGATTCTATCTCGGATTTCATGGCTTCTAGCCATTTGTCGGAATCCGGGCCCGCCATCGCTTCTTCATAGTTCGAAGGTTCACCGTTGTCTAACAACATGATTTCCAGGACAGGGTTGCCGTACCACTCTGGTGCGGAACGTGTCCTTGTGGACCTACGAAGTTCAGTAACTTGATCCGAAGCTTCATGATCATCATCATTAACTTCCTCCCTAGTCGGTGTAGGCACCACAAGAACATTTTCCCGTGCTGCGCTACTTTCCGGTTCGGAAGGGGTGACTATCACCTCATCAAGTTCCACTTTCCTCCCACTCAATTCTTTCGAGAGAAACTCCTTCTCCAGAAAGGACAAGTTCTTGGCAACGAAGATCTTGCCTTCGGATCTGAGGTAGAAGGTATACCCAATAGTTTCCTTAGGGTATCCTATGAAGACGCATTTTTCCGATTTGGGTTCGAGCTTTTCAGGTTGAAGTTTCTTGACATAAGCATCGCATCCCCAAACTTTTAGAAACGACAGCTTAGGTTTCTTCCCAAACCATAATTCATACGGTGTCGTCTCAACGGATTTCGACGGAGCCCTATTTAAAGTGAATGCGGCAGTCTCTAAAGCATAACCCCAAAATGAGAGCGGTAAATCGGTAAGAGACATCATAGATCGCACCATATCCAATAGAGTGCGATTACGACATTCGGACACACCATTTCTCTGAGGTGTTCCAGGCGGCGTGAGTTGTGAAACTATTCCACATTTCCTTAAGTGTGCACCAAACTCGTGACTTAAATATTCTCCACCACGATCTGATCGTAGGAATTTTATTCTCCTGTCACGTTGATTCTCTACTTCACTCTGAAATTCCATGAACTTTTCAAAGGTTTCAGACTTGTGTTTCATCAGGTAGACATACCCATATCTACTTAAATCATCAGTGAGAGTGAGAACATAACGATATCCTCCGCGAGCCTCAACACTCATTGGACCACACACATCGGTATGTATGATTTCCAATAAGTTGGTTGCTCGCTCCATTCTTCCGGAGAACGGAGTCTTGGTCATCTTACCCATGAGGCATGGTTCGCACAAGCCAATGATTCGTAATCAAGAGACTCCAAAAGTCCATCTGCCTGGAGCTTCTTCCTGCGCTTAACACCGATGTGACCAAGGCGGCAGTGCCACAAGTATGTGGGACTATCGTTATCAACTTTACATCTTTTGGTATTCACACTATGAACATGTGTAACATCACGTTCGAGATTCATCAAAAATAAACCATTGACCAGCGGGGCATGACCATAAAACATATCTCTCAAATAAATAGAACAACCATTATTCTCAGATTTAAATGAGTAGCCATCTCGAATTAAACGAGATCCAGATACAATGTTCATGCTCAAAGCTGGCACTAAATAACAATTATTGAGGTTTAAAACTAATCCCGTGGGTAGATGCAGAGGTAGCGTGCCAACGGCGATCACATCGACCTTGGAACCATTCCCGACGCGCATCGTCACCTCGTCCTTTGCCAGTCTCCGTTTATTCCGTAGTTCCTGTTTTGAGTTACAAATATGAGCAACCGCACCGGTATCAAATACCCAGGAGTTACTACGAGTACTAGTAAGGTACACATCAATTACTTGTATATCACATATACCTTGGGTGTTGCCGGCCTTCTTCTTGTCCGCTAAATATTTGGGGCAGTTCCGCTTCCAGTGACCACTTCCCTTGCAATAAAAGCACTCAGTCTCGGGCTTGGGTCCATTCTTTGACTTCTTCCCGGTAACTGGCTTACCGGGCGCGGCAACTCCCTTGCCGTCCTTCTTGAAGTTCTTCTTACCCTTGCCGTTCTTGAACTTAGTGGTTTTATTCACCATCAACACTTGATGTTCTTTTCTGATCTCTACCTCAGCTGATTTCAGCATTGAATATACCTCGGGAATGGTCTTTTCCATCCCCTGCATATTGAAGTTCATCACAAAGCTCTTGTAGCTTGGTGGAAGCGACTGGAGGATTCTGTCAATGACCGCGTCATCCGGGAGATTAACTCCCAGCTGAGATAAGCGGTTGTGCAACCCAGACATTCTGAGTATGTGCTCACTAACAGAACTATTCTCCTCCATTTTACAGCTGAAGAACTTGTCGGAGACATCATATCTCTCGACCCGGGCATGAGCTTGAAAAACCAGTTTCAGCTCCTCGAACATCTCATATGCTCCATGTTTCTCAAAACGCTTTTGGAGACCCGGTTCTAAGCTGTAAAGCATGCCGCACTGAACGAGGGAGTAATCATCAGCACGCTGCTGCCAAGCGTTCATAACGTCTTGGTTCTCAGGGATTGGTGCTTCACCTAGCGGTGCTTCTAAGATATAATCTTTCTTGGCTGCTATGAGGATGATCCTCAGGTTCCGGACCCAGTCCGTATAGTTGCTGCCATCATCTTTCAGCTTAGTTTTCTCTAGGAACGCGTTGAAATTGAGGACAACGTGGGCCATTTGATCTACAATACATAGTGTAAAGATTTTAGACTAAGTTCATGATAATTAAGTTCATATAATCAAATTATTTAATGAACTCCCACTCAGATAGACATCCCTCTAGTCATCTAAGTGAAACATGATCCGAATTCAACTAGGCCGTGTCCGATCATCACGTGAGACGGACTAGTCAAGATCGGTGAACATCTCCATGTTGATCGTATCTTCTATACGACTCATGCTCGACCTTTCGGTCCTCCGTGTTCCGAGGCCATGTCTGTACATGCTAGGCTCGTCAAGTCAACCTAAGTGTATTGCGTGTGTTCCGAGGCCATGTCTGTACATGCTAGGCTCGTCAACACCCGTTGTATTCGAACGTTAGAATCTATCACACCCGATCATCACGTGGTGCTTCGAAACAACGAACCTTCGCAATGGTGCACAGTTAGGGTGAACACTTTCTTGAAATTATTATAAGGGGTCATCTTACTTACTACCGTCGTTCTAAGCAAATAAGATGCAAAAACATGATAAACATCACATGCAATCAAATAGTGACATGATATGGCCAATATCATTTTGCTCCTTTGATCTCCATCTTCGGGGCACCATGATCATCTTCGTCACCGGCATGACACCATGATCTCCATCATTGTGTCTTCATGAAGTCGTCATGCCAATGATTACTTCTACTTCTATGGCTAACGCGTTTAGCAACAAAGTAAAGTAATTTACATGGCGTTATTCAATGACACGCAGGTCAATCAAAATAATAAAGACAACTCCTATGGCTCCTGCCGGTTGTCATACTCATCGACATGCAAGTCGTGATTCCTATTACAAGAATATGATCAATCTCATACATCACATATATCATTCATCACATCTTCTGGCCATATCACATCACATAGCACTTGCTGCAAAAACAAGTTAGACGTCCTCTAATTGTTGTTGCAAGTTTTTTTTACGTGGTTTGTAGGTTTCTAGCAAGAACGTTTTCTTACCTACGTATGACCACAACGTGATTTGCCAATTTCTATTTACCCTTCATAAGTACCCTTTTCATGGAATCCATTCCGACTAAAGTAGGAGAGACAGACACCCGCTAGCCACCTTATGCAACTAGTGCATGTCAGTCGGTGGAACCTGTCTCACGTAAGCGTACGTGTAAGGTCGGTCCGGGCCGCTTCATCCTACAATGCCGCCGAAACAAGAAACGACTAGTAGCGGCAAGAAGAATTGGCAAACTCAACGCCCACAACTGCTTTGTGTTCTACTCGTGCATAGTAACTACGCATAGGCCTGGCTCATGATGCCACTGTTGGGAATCATAGCATAATTTGAAAATTTTCCAACGTTCACCAAGATGCATCTATGGAGTATACTAGCAACGAGGGGAAGGGAGTGCATCTACATACCCTTGTAGATCGCGAGCGGAAGCGTTCCAATGAACGTGGATGACAGAGTCGTACTCGCCATGATCCAAATCACCGATGACCGAGTGTCGAACGGACAGGACCTCCGCGTTCAACACATGTACGATGCAGCGACGTCTCCTCCTTCTTGATCCAGCAAGGGGGAAGGAGAGGTTGATGGAGATCCAGCAGCACGACGGCGTGGTGGCGGATGTAGCGGGTCTCCTGCAGGGCTTCGTCGAGCTTCTGCGAGAGAGAGAGAGAGGTGTTGCAGGGGAGGAGGGAGGCGCCCAAGGCTGTAGGTTGCTGCCCTCCCTCCCCCCTTTATATAGGCCCCCTGGGGGGCGCCGGCCCCAAGAGATGGAGAGATGGGATCTCATGGGGGGGGGGGGGCGCCGGCCACAAGGGGAAAGGGTTGCCTTGCCCCCCAAGGCAAGGCGGAAGCTCCCCCCCCTAGGGTTCCCAACCCTAGGCGCATGGGGGGAGGCCCAAGGGGGCGCCCCAGCCCACTAAGGGCTGGTTCCCTTCCACTTTCAGCCCACGGGGCCCTCCGGCATAGGTGGCCCCACCCGGTGGACCCCCGGGACCCTTCCGGTGGTCCCGGTACAATACCGGTAACCCCCGAAACTCTCCCGGTGGCCGAAACTTGACTTCCTATATATAATTCTTCACCTCCGGACCATTCCGGAACCTCTCGTGATGTCCGGGATCTCATCCGGGACTCCGAACAACTTTCGGGTTTCCGCATACATATATCTCTACAACCCTAGCGTCACCGGACCTTAAGTGTGTAGACCCTACGGGTTCGGGAGACATGCAGACATGACCGAGACGCCTCTCCGGTCAATAACCAATAGCGGGATATGGATACCCATGTTGGCTCCCACATGTTCCACGATGATCTCATCGGATGAACCACGGTGTCGAGGATTCAATCAATCCGTATGCAATTCCCTTTGTCAATCGGTATGTTACTTGCCCGAGATTCGATCGTCGGTATCCCAATACCTTGTTCAATCTCGTTACCGGCAAGTCTCTTTACTCGTACCGCAATGCATGATCCCGTGACTAACGCCTTAGTCACATTGAGCTCATTATGATGATGCATTACCGAGTGGGCCCAGAGATACCTCTCCGTCACACGGAGTGACAAATCCCAGTCTCGATCCGTGCCAACCCAACAGACACTTTCGGAGATACCCGTAGTGCACCTTTATAGTCACCCAGTTACGTTGTGACGTTTGGCACACCCAAAGCACTCCTACGGTATCCGGGAGTTGCACGATCTCATGGTCTAAGGAAAAGATACTTGACATTGGAAAAGCTCTAGCAAACGAAACTACACGATCTTTTATGCTATGCTTAGGATTGGGTCTTGTCCATCACATCATTAGGAGAATGATGTGATCCCGTTATCAATGACATCCAATGTCCATAGTCAGGAAACCATGACTATTTGTTGATCAACGAGCTAGTCAACTAGAGGCTTACTAGGGACACGTTGTGGTCTATGTATTCACACATGTATTACGATTTCCAGACAATACAATTATAGCATGAATAATAGACGATTATCATGAACAAAGAAATATAATAATAACCTTTTATTATTGCCTCTAGGGCATATTTCCAACAAGGGGAACACTCCTCCCATCTATGGGGGAGGCCAAGGAGGACGAAGAAGGAGGGGGCTCTCTCCCCCTCGCTTCAGGTGGCGCCGGAGTGCCGCCAGGGCAATGATCGGGACGGCGATATACATCAACAATCTTGCTACCGTCAACACCAAATTTCTCCAGTTCTATGCATCGGTGTAACACCTCTTCTCCCTGCTGTAATCTCTACTTAAACATGGTGCTCAACTCCATATATTATTTCCCAATGATATTTGGCTATCCTATGATGTTTGAGTAGATCTGTTTTGTCTTATGGGTTAATCATGATCTTGGTTGGTATGATTGTATATTTTATTTATGGTGCTGTCCTACGGTGCCCTCCATTCTCGCGCAAACGTGAGGGGCCCCGCTGTAGGGTGTTGCAATATGTTCATGGTTCGCTTATGGTGGGTTGCGAGAGTGACAGAAGCTTAAACCCGAGTAAGTGGGGTATGACGCATGGGAGTAAAGAGGAGTTGAAACTTAATGCTATGGTTGGGTTTCACGACCTTAATGATCTTTAGTAGTTGCGGATGCTTGCTAGGGGTCCAATCATAAGTGCATCTGATCCAAGTAGTGAAAGTATGTTAGCTCATGCCTCTCCCTCATATAAAATTACAAGAATGATTACCGGTACTTGTTATCGATTGCCTAGGGACAAATAACTTTCTTGTTGACACAAACCCTTTTACTAAACACCTAAGTTTTATTATCTTGCAAAGTATTTCCAGTTTTACTCTTGCAAAGTAGTTCTAGCATCACTCCTACAAACTTGTTTCATACTTGTTTTCGGTAAAGCAGACGTCAAGTGTGCGTATAGTTGTATCGGTGGTCGATAGAACTTGCGGGAATATTTGTTCTACCTTTAGCTCCTCGTTGGGTTCGACACTCTTATTTCTCAAAAAAGGCTACAAACGATCCCCTATACTTGTGGGTTATCAGGTCCTTTTTCTGGCGCCGTTGCCGAGGAGTTAAAGCATGGGGTGAATATTCTCGTGTGTGCTTGTTTGCTTTATCACCAAGTAGTTTTTATTTCCTACTCTAAGTTGTTCTCTATTTGTAGTTATGGATATGGAACACGAAAAACCAAAAAAATAGTTGTACTTGCTACTCATGGAGATGGGGAACCTCCTAAAACCCTTGATGCTCAGTATGTGAAAGATGATATGCAATACTTTGATAATCCTAAGAAAACCCCATTCAACTATATAATGGGAGTAACGTTGGATCAACATGAATACTTTAGGGATTATCGCTTGACACAAAAAGATAAACTGTTATGGGATCAAATTCATATATTGAAGTGGTATGCTTGGAATCTATGCTCTAGATATGATTATACTTGTTGCTCTAGGATGAATGCTCCACATCTGTGACGCCCCCGATTCAATCATACACTAATCATACACGCAAATGTGTACGATCAAGATCGAGGACTCACGGGAAGATATCACAACACAACTCCAGACACAAATTAAAATAAAACAAGCTTTATATTACAAGCCAGGGGCCTCGAAGGCTCGAATACATAAGCTCGAAAACACAAGAGTCAGCGGAAGCAATAATATCTGAGTACAGACATAAGTTAAACAAGATTGCCTTAAGAAGGCTAGCACAAAAATAGCAATGATCGAAAAGGCAAGGCCTCCTGCCTGGGACCTCCTAACTACTCCTCGGAGCCGAACTCCGCGTAGAATCATCCTCGGGATCTCTAGCTCCTGGACTCCAGCATCTGGTTGCGACAACCAGGTAGAAAGGAAAGGGGAAAAAGAGGGAGATAAGCAACCGTGAGTACTCATCCAAATTACTCGCAAGCAAGGAGCAACACTACATATGCATGGGTATATGTGTAAAGGGCCATATCGGTGGACTGAACTGCAGAATGCCAGAATAAGAGGGGGATAGCTAATCATGTCGAAGACTATGCTTCTGGCCACCTCCATCTTGCAGCATGTAGAAGAGAGTAGATGGTAAGTTCACCAAGTAGCATCACATAGCATAATCCTACCCGGCGATCCCCTCATCGTCGCCCTATTAGAGAGCGGTCACCGGGTTGTATCTGGCACATGGAAGGGTGTGTTTTATTAAGTATCCGGTTCTAGTTGTCATAAGGTCAAGGTACAACTCCGGGTCGTCCTTTTACCGAGGGACACGGCTATTCGAATAGATAAACTTCCCTGCAGGGGTACACCACATAACCCAACACGCTCGATCCCATTTGGCCGGACACACTTTTCTGGGTCATGCCCGGCCTCGGAAGATCAACACGTCGCAGCCCCACCTAGGCTCAACAAAGAGGTCAGCACGCCGGTCTAAATCCAATGCGCGCAGGGGTCTGGGCCCATCGCCCATTGCACACCTGCATGTTGCGTACGCGGCCGGAAGCAGACCTAGCCTAGCACGCGTTCCAGTCCAGTCCGGCGCGCGCCGCTCCGTCGCTGAATAGGATTAACCGAAATCAGTAACATGCTACACTACTCTAATGCAAGCAGTATAGAGAAGAATAGGCGATATCTGGTGATCAGGGGGGGCTTGCCTGGTTGCTCTGGCAAGGAGGGGTCGTCTTCGACGTAGTCGATCACAGGGGCGGCATCGGTCTCGGGGTCTACCGGAGAGAAGAGGGGGAAGAAACAATAAATATAAAGAAAGCATAGCATCACAAAGCATAACTTGGCAATATGTTGTGCCGGGTGTGACCTAACATATGGCTACATAATAAAGGTGAAGGGGGGATTCAACTGGGAATGTACTCCCGGTTCCGGACCTGTATCAAACAGATGATCGGAGGGGGAATGTTCCATGTTCAGCATGATAAGGGCATGTGACAGATGAACGGACCGCGTATTTGGATTCGTTGGATTTTTCTGAGCAACTTTCATGTAGAAAACATTTTCATCGGAGTTACGGTTTATTTCGTATGAATTTCTAAAGGTTTAAACATTTTCTGAAATTATTTAAATTAACAGAATTAACAGAAAAGGAAATATGATGTCAGCATTGCGTGGGGATGATGTCAGCGGTCAACAGACACGCTGACCAGGTCAAAACTGACCTATGGGTCCCGTGGGTCCGACTGGTCAGTGACTGGACTAATTAATAGTGGTTAATTTAACTAAACTAAGTTAATTAGGTAGTAGGCCCCACCTGTCAGTGTCTAATTAGTTTAACTAAATAAGTTTAAATTATTAAAATATTGATTAAAGGAATGGGGCCTGCCTGTCAGTGGCTCTTGGCTGCCCAGTCAGCGAGTTGACGGGGTAAACATAGTCAAGAGGGCCCCATGGGCCCACACGTCAGCCTCACAGGGGAGGCCACGCGGCGCCACGTCGGACACTGGCCGGAGACGCGCCGGAGTTGACTCCGACGAGCCAAACGCGGCGGCGCGGCTCGGGAGGGGCGCGGGTTTCGCGCATAGGGGGTCTGCGGGGTTGTGGCTGGGCGCGTTCAACGCGGCTCGGCGCCGCGCGTCCAACGGTGGTGGCCGGAGTGGCTGGAACGGACGGGGGCGAGCGCTTCGAGCTCGCCGGCGGCGAGGTGCTTCGGGCGAGCAACGGCAACGGTGGTACGGCGCGAGATCGGGCAATCCAGAGAGAGGGGCGAGGCCTACGTGCACACGCGAGCAAAAGACCAAAAGGTCGCCGGAACGACGCCGGCGACGAGCTACGCGGAGGCGCATCCGGTCGGAGCACGGGGTCGGCGCTACGGGGCTCGACAAAGCGCGGGGGAGGGGGGCAAAGGGCCCGCACGGACGTGCTGAGCACGATCCCGAGCTCATCTGAGCTCGACGGGCAGCAACGACACGACAACGAGCACACCGGCAGAAGCAGAGGCATGGCAACGGCGGCGAACTAGCTAGGGACAAATGCGGCTGCGGGAAGGAGGAATGGAGGGAGAGAGGAGCTCACCGAGCGGCCAAGAAAAGCCCTCAACGGATTAGTAGCTGCCGGGTTCGTCGGAGACGACGAGGATCGTCGGCGACAAAGGCGGAAGGGGGCGGAGCAGAATGCCCTCAGCGGAGCCTCCCAGCTCCTGCTGATGGTCGGAGACAAAGGAGCAGAGCACGCCGGAGGTCGTGGAGGCGCTGGTGAAGCTCGGGGTCACCGGTCGCCGTGGCGGTGTGAGAAG
>NC_057814.1:437778590-437782869 GCF_018294505.1 Triticum aestivum
GAGAGGCTAGAGGGAGGGGGCGCGAGGGGATAGGGGTTAGGGTTCCAGGGGGAGAAGGGGGCGCCGGGGTCGGCTAAGTAGGCGGGATGGGGCGCCGATGGTCGCCACCGCGGCCATGGCGCCGTGGATGGCCGCCACGGCATCGTCTGCTTCTGTAGCGGGAGGAAGGGGAAAACAGGGGGGTGTTGGGCTGGGCTGTGTAGGCCGGCTAGATAGATGGGCCGGGTGGCCCAAGGGAGGGGGCTAATTGTTTGGACACCAAATGAGTTTTGTAAAATATAAGAGCTGGCCCACAATTCACAGCACAATATATTCTACCACCAAAAACTAGTTTGGGGTAAATATCATTTCATAATTCTTTTGTGTTAATAAAGAGGTTATTAAATAATGTTTTCAGCCACTGTTTGAGGTTGTTTAAGTCACTTAACAAATTTCATTTATGTTGTTTACAATTTTATCCTAGCCTCTGATTTATCTACTATTTATTGAACATTTTAGTTTTAATATTTGAAAACTTTTATTGTTTGCTTGATTTTGAATTTTGAATTATAATCGGTTTCGAACTAACACCAGATTAATAACAGTAATCATGGTGACGTGGCATCGTTAATAGAGGTTTACTGTATCTTAATTATCCGGGCGTCACAATTCTCCTCCACTACAAAAAATCTCGTCCCGAGATTTAAGCGGTGGAGTAAGGGGGGGGGGAGTGTTGGCAGCGAAAACCTAACGAGTCTTCTCGGTCTTGGTTGCCCTTTCGAAGAGGTTGATCCCTTTCGTTGATGTCTTCAATTCTCTGCTTCAAGTCACCATGATCAAGTCGTCATCCTTTCTTCGGGATCTCCAACGTACTTACGAATAGGTAAGGGGCAGCTCGGCTACGACATAATGCTTATGAGGGAAAACAATCTGGGGTTAACCCATGAATGAGCATAAGATTATCTCTCGAGTTGAACATATAAAATACATCGAGAGTAAGGTACGAAGGTACAATAAGAGGTTCCCAACGGATAGATAGTTGCTCGAAGTATGAACCAGAGTGAGAAAGGGGTTCAGAGCGGCGAGAGTAAGTATTGCGTCTGATACCAGAATAGATTACTAGGCATGTGGCCCGTGAATTACATACGAAGTCAAGCTCGAGGAATAACTTTGACAACAGGGTGTACAGGAGAGTCAGGTTTCGATCCTGTGGATCTGTGGGTTATGGGCCCACCATGTGGGTTAATAGTAGGAAGGCGATGACGTCTTACACGATCATGTAAGCAAGGCATGTCAGAGCATAACCTGTCAGTTATGTCGGCAACCACATCGGTACCAAGGGCGAGGGACGAAGAGAACCATTATCCTGCTCGTTGAACGAGGCGGACCAATAGGCAAAGTTCTCGTCCATCGGTGGCTACCGGAATGTCATCAACAATAGTAACAGGGTCTTGCTGACAGAATTGTACACCGAGGTGTTTACATAAGCAGTGAATTATTACTGCTTAGATTATATGGATCACAAGAAAGTTCAAACAAACCAATGGGAAGGAAAATGTGATCATCAGGTTAAACAGAACAATGGAAAGGAAAAATGTGTTTAAACACATATTTCAGGGGTATATCCTTCCCAAGGACAAGCAGAACATGATATCTATGACAAAGTATAACGTAGAAAACCCTTTAGGAAAGGGGAGAGAAATATCATGTCATTACCCATACAAACGGTGTTTGGGGTAATTAATAAAGAAAATTTTGCATTATGCTTCAAATGTTATTATTGATTATCGGAGTACCACAGACATGCTTCGAGGTAGCATTGACATGGTTTTCGAGCAAGGTCGGACTTTCGATACACAAGGGATCCATCCGAAACAACTTGTAAAGTAGGTCTTATGATTTCCTCATGGAAGAATCGCTAAGCTTGCTAAAAAGGAAACTATAACAATAGGTCCTCTGGCCAAGGGTGCTAAGCAAAGGCACCACCTTACCGAGTTATGCAGAGACCAATGTTATAACTCTTGGAAATATGTTCCAACCATCATATCTGACCGAAATTCAGATCTGATTGGTGTTAGGATAACTCAGACTCGGGACGCCTGAGAAGACAGGTGCAACACAGATTGTCGAGACGACATTGTAAGATTCTCAGGAATTGAACTATGGAAGCGAGTTCCGAAACAAGAGTTCATCATTAATCAAGGAGAGGATGAGGAGGTGGCTGATGGAGTTGGCGACAACTCATCGAGATCTCAAAAAAGATGGATTCTGACAATTATGTGAACAAGGGGATAACATTTGTCAGATCAAGTGATATAATGATGTATGCTCGAGGAAAGCATACACAACTGATAATTGGTTGAAAGGTGCACCCAATATATGGGCTCAGGTAGCATGATCAATGTTAAAATGGTGATTCGATAACCAATGATCTGAGAATGAAATGTCGACCCCTAACTTCAAAGCAATAGGTTTGCTAGAAGTATAGAATCCAAGTAGCATCGTTCACTTGTTGATATCCCAGTTAGAAACATCATGGGGACCAAGAAAACAATGGTGATGGCGAGAAGCATCACTATACCAAGAATTCTTAAGAGGTGGAGCAATCCTCACAACATTCTTGATATAGAAGACAATTATACTACAAGGTAGAACATAACCTAAGCTAGATAGTAAGGAAATCAAGATACAACACAAAACAAGAACAAGTTTGTGTTGGGGGAAGGGAAGAATGTTGCCGATGATAACACAAATCATCAAGCGGCAAGGATGGTATTTCCCATCATGAATTCGATTGATATCCTCGAAGAGCTCGAAATGTTGATGATGATCACGACAAATTTTGTCAAGAGATTTCATGAGGATGTAATCGATCAGCGATGACATCAAGTCAAAGGATTGATGAAGCAAGAGGTTATTGGAACCACAAGTACGACACAAACACGAAATCAAGCTTGCTGTTCAAGGCGAAATGGTATGACGAGGAAGATCGACGTAAGCTTAGCTCATCATAGAAAGTTGTGCTCCGGGATTAAGGACCAGGTAGCATAGTTAAAATTTAGCACGCTAATGATATAGCCGATCGGGATAGGAATGACTTAAATGATTATTAACTCGTAAGCAACAAAAATTACTTAGAGTTATGGAATCAGAGTGCGGAATCGGTTCACTTACCGGTGTTCTTGAGGGGTTCATGCTATAATTGTGTTATCCGGAAATCGTAATACATGTGTGAATACATAGACCACAACGTGTCCCTAGTAAGCCTCTAGTTGACTAGCTCGTTGATCAACAGATAGTCATGGTTTCCTGACTATGGACATTGGATGTCATTGATAACGGGATCACATCATTGGGAGAATGATGTGATGGACAAGACCCAATCGTAAGCATAGCATAAAAGATCGTGTAGTTCGTTTGCTAGAGCTTTTCCAATGTCAAGAATCTTTTCCTTAGACCATGAGATTGTGTAACTCCCGGATGCCGTAGGAGTGCTTTGGGTGTACCAAACGTCACAACGTAACTGGGTGACTATAAAGGTACACTACGGGTATCTCTGAAAGTGTCTGTTGGGTTGACACGGATCGAGACTGGGATTTCTCACTCCGTATGACGGAGAGGTATCTCTGGGCCCACTCGGTAATGCATCATCATAATGAGCTCAATGTGACTAAGGAGTTAGCCACGGGATCATGCATTACGGTACGAGTAAAGTGACTTGCCCGTAACGAGATTGAACAAGGTATTGGGATACCAACGATCGAATCTCGGGCAAGTAACATACTGATTGACAAAGGGAATTGTATACGGGATTGATTGAATCCTCGACATCGTGGTTCATCCGATGAGATAATCGTGGAACATGTGGGAGCCAACATGGGTATCCAGATCCCGCTGTTGGTTATTGACCGGAGAGGCGTCTCGGTCATGTCTGCATGTCTCCCGAACCCGTAGGGTCTACACACTTAAGGTTCGATGACGCTAGGGTTGTAGAGATATTAGTATGCGGAAACCTGAAAGTTGTTCGGAGTCCCGGATGAGATCCCGGACGTCATGAGGAGTTCCGGAATGGTCCGGAGGTGAAGAATTATATATAGGAAGTCCAGTTTCGGCCACCGGGAAAGTTTTGGGGGTTATCGGTATTGTACCGGGACCATCGGAAGGGTCCCGGGGGTCCACCGGGTGGGGCCACCTATCCTGGAGGGCCCCATGGGCTGAAGTGGGAAGGGAACCAGCCTTTAGTGGGCTGGGGCGCCCCCATGGGCCTCCCCCTGCGCCTAGGGTTGGAAACCCTGGGGGT
>NC_057814.1:437783096-437787168 GCF_018294505.1 Triticum aestivum
CCCCCTGGCCGCCGCGCCCCTTGTAGATGGGTTCCAGGGCCGGCGCCCCCCCTCCAGGGGGCCTATATATAGGGGGGAGGGAGGGCTGCTGTACCCTAGCCCTTGGCGCCTCTCTCTCCCCCTGCAACACCTCTCCCTCCCGCTTGCGCTTGGCGAAGCCCTGCCGGGATCCCGCTACTTCCACCACCACGCCGTCGTGCTGCTGGATCTCCATCAACCTCTCCTTTCCCCTTGCTGGATCAAGAAGTAGGAGACGTCGCTGCTCCGTACGTGTGTTGAACGCGGAGGTGCCGTCCGTTCGGCACTCGGTCATCGGTGATTTGGATCACGGCGAGTACGACTCCATCAACCCCGTTCATTGGAACGCTTCCGCTTGCGATCTACAAGGGTATGTAGATGCACTCCTTTCCCCTCGTTGCTAGTATACTCCATAGATGGATCTTGGTGATGCGTAGGAAATTTTAAAATTCTGCTACGATCCCCAACAGTGGCATCATGAGCCAGGCCTATGCGTAGTTACTATGCACGAGTAGAACACAAAGCAGTTGTTGGCGTAGATGTTGCCAATTCTTCTTGCCGCTACTAGTTTTATCTTGTTTCAGCGGTATTGTGGGATGAAGCGGCCCGGACCGACCTTACATGTATGCTTACGTGAGACAAGTTCCACCGACTGACATGCACTAGTTGCGTAAGGTGGCTAGCGGGTGTCTGTCTCTCCCACTTTAGTCGGAACGGATTCGATGAAAAGGGTCCTTATGAAGGGAAAATAGAAATTGGCATATCACGTTGTGGTTTTACGTAGGTAAGAAACGTTCTTGCTAGAAACCTATACAAGCCACGTAAAAACTTTCAACAACAATTAGAGGACGTCTAACTTGTTTTTGCAGCATGTGCTATATGATGTGATATGGCCAGAAGATGTGATGAATGATATATGTGATGTATGAGATTGATCATATTGTTGTAATAGGAATCACGACTTTCATGTCGATGAGTATGACAACCGGCAGGAGCCATAGGAGTTGTCTTTATTTTTTGTATGACCTGCGTGTCATTGAATAACGCCATGTAAATTACTTTACTTTGTTGCTAAACGCGTTAGCCATAGAAGTAGAAGTAATCGTTGGCATGACAACTTCATGAAGACACAATGATGGAGATCATGATGATGGAGATCATGGTGTCATGCCGGTGACGAAGATGATCATGGTGCCCCGAAGATGGAGATCAAAGGAGCAAAATGATATTGGCCATATCATGTCACTATTTGATTGCATGTGATGTTTATCATGTTTTGCATCTTATTTGCTTAGAACGACGGTAGTAAGTAAGATGATCCCTTATGATAATTTCAAGAAAGTGTTCCCCCTAACTGTGCACCGTTGCGAAGGTTCGTTGTTTCGAAGCACCACGTGATGATCGGGTGTGATAGATTCTAACGTTCGCATACAACGGGTGTTGACGAGCCTAGCATGTATAGACATGGCCTCGGAACACACGCAATACACTTAGGTTGACTTGACGAGCCTAGCATGTACAGACATGGCCTCGGAACACGGAGGACCGAAAGGTCGAGCATGAGTCGTATAGAAGATACGATCAACATGGAGATGTTCACCGATCTTGACTACTCCGTCTCACGTGATGACCGGACACGGCCTAGTTAACTCGGATCATGTTTCACTTAGATGACTAGAGGGATGTCTATCTGAGTGGGAGTTCATTGAATAATTTGATTATATGAACTTAATTATCATGAACTTAGTCTAAAATCTTTACAATATGTCCTGTAGATCAAATGGCCCACGTTGTCCTCAACTTCAACGCGTTCCTAGAGAAAACCAAGCTGAAGGATGATGGCAGCAACTATACGGACTGGGTCCGGAACCTGAGGATCATCCTCATAGCTCCCAAGAAAGATTATGTCTTAGAAGCACCGCTAGGTGAAGCACCCATCCCAGAGAACCAAGACGTTATGAACGCTTGGCAATCACGTGCTGATGATTACTCCCTCGTTCAGTGCGGCATGCTTTACAGCTTAGAACCGGGGCTCCAAAAGCGTTTTGACAAACATGGAGCATACGAGATGTTCGAAGAGCTGAAAATGGTTTTCCAAGCTTATGCCCGGGTCGAGAGATATGAAGTCTCCGACAAGTTCTTCAGCTGTAAAATGGAGGAAAATAGTTCTGTTAGTGAGCACATACTCAGAATGTCTGGGTTACACAACCGCTTGTCTCAGCTGGGAGTTAATCTCCTGGATGACGTGGTCATTGACAGAATCCTTCAGTCGCTTCCACCGAGCTACAAGAGCTTTGTGATGAACTTCAATATGCAGGGGATGGAAAAGACCATTCCTAAGGTATATTCGATGCTGAAATCAGCGGAGGTAGAGATCAGAAAGGAACATCAAGTGTTGATGGTGAATAAAAGCACTAAGTTCAAGAAAGGCAAGGGCAAGAAGAACTTCAAGAAGGACTGCAAGGGAGTTGCCGCGCCCGGTAAGCCAGTTACTGGGAAGAAGTCAAGGAATGGACCCAAGCCTGAGACTGAGTGCTTTTCTTGCAAGGGAAGTGGTCACTGGAAGCGGAACTGCCCCAAATACTTAGCGGACAAGAAGGCCGGCAACACCAAAGGTATATGTGATATACATGTAATTGATGTGTACCTTACCAGTACTCGTAGTAGCTCCTGGGTATTTGATACCGGTGCAGTTGCTCATATTTGTAACTCAAAATAGGAACTGCGGAATAAACGGAGACTGGCAAAGGACGAGGTGACGATGCGCATCGGGAATGGTTCCAAGGTCGATGTGATCACCGTCGGCACGCTACCTCTGCATTTACCTACGGGATTAGTTTGAAACCTCAATAATTGTTATTTAGTACCAGCTTTGATCATGAACATTGTATCTGGATCTCGTTTAATTCGAGATGGCTACTCATTTAAATCCGAGAATAATGGTTGTTCTATTTATATGAGAGATATGTTTTATGGTCATGCCCCGCTGGTCAATGGTTTATTCTTGATGAATCTCGAACGTGATGTTACACATATTCATAGTGTGAATACCAAAATATGTAAAGTTGATAACGATAGTCCCACATACTTGTGGCACTGCCGCCTTGGTCACATTGGTGTCAAACGCATGAAGAAGCACCATGCAGATGGACTTTTGGAGTCTCTTGATTACGAATCATTTGACACGTGCGAACCATGCCTCATGGGTAAGATGACCAAGACTCCGTTCTCCGGAATAATGGAGCGAGCAACCAATTTATTGGAAATCATACATACCGATGTGTGCGGTCCAATGAGTGTTGAGGCTCGCGGAGGATATCGTTATGTTCTCACTCTCACTGATGACTTAAGTAGATATGGGTATGTCTACCTAATGAAACACAAGTCTGAAACGTTTGAAAAGTTCAAGGAATTTCAGAGTGAGGTTGAGAATCAACGTGACAGGAAAATAAAGTTCTTACGATCAGATCGTGGTGGAGAATATTTAAGTCACGAATTTAATACGCACTTAAAGAAATGTGGAATCGTTTCACAACTCACGCCGCCTGGAACACCTCAGCGAAATGGTGTGTCCGAACGTCGTAATCGCAATCTATTGGATATGGTGCGATCTATGATGTCTCTTACCGATCTACCGCTCTCATTTTGGGGCTATGCTTTAGAGACTGCCGCATTCAGTTTAAATAGGGCTCCGTCGAAATCCGTTGAGATGACACCGTATGAATTATTGTTTGGGAAGAAACCAAAGCTGTCGTTTCTAAAAGTTTGGGGATGCGATGCTTATGTCAAGAAACTTCAACCTAAAAAGATCGAACCCAAGTCGGAAAAATGCGTCTTCATAGGATACCCTAAGGAAACCATTGGGTATACCTTCTACCTCAGATCCGAAGGCAAGATCTTTCTTGCCAGAGGCGGAAGCGGGCGGAGCAGAATGCCCTCAGCGGAGCCTCCCAGCTCCTGCTGATGGTCGGAGACAAAGGAGCGGAGAACGCCGGAGCTCGTGGAGGCGCTGGTGAAGCTCGGGGTCGCCGGTCGCCGTGGCGGTGCGAGAAGA
>NC_057814.1:437787423-437796138 GCF_018294505.1 Triticum aestivum
GAGGGGATAGGGGTTAGGGTTCCAGGGGGAGAAGGGGGCGCCAGGGTCGGCTAAGTAGGCGGGATGGGGCGCCGATGGTCGCCACCGCGGCCATGGCGCCGTGGATGGCCGCCACGGCATCGTCTGCTTCTGTAGCGGGAGGAAGGGGAAAACAGGGGGGTGTTGGGCTGGGATGTGCAGGCCGGCTAGATAGATGGGCCGGGTGGCCCAAGGGAGGGGCTTTGTTTTATTTCTGTTTTCTTTTGTTTTTTCTTTTTATTTATTCTTTTCTATTTCGGCTAATTGTTTGGACACCAAATGAGTTTTGTGAAATATGAGAGCTGGCCCACAATTCACAGCACAATATATTCTACCACCAAAAACTAGTTTGGGGTAAATATCATTTCATAATTCTTTTGTATTAATAAAGAGGTTATTAAATAATGTTTTCAGCCACTGTTTGAGGTTGTTTAAGTCAGTTAACAATTTTCGTTAATGTTGTTTACAATTTTATCCTAGCCTCTGATTTATCTACTATTTATTGAACATTTTAGTTTTAATATTTGAAAACTTTTATTGTTTGCTTGATTTTGAATTTTGAATTATAATCGGTTTCGAACTAACACCAGATTAATAACAGTAATCATGGTGACGTGGCATCATAAACAGAGGTTTACTGTAGCTTAATTATCCGGGCGTCACAACATCTTCCCTTTTTATGCAAGTTTAATGATAACGAAACCTTAACTTCTTATGCTAATGGTATATATGATTATTATGATGTGGAACGAATAGAAGAATTTGTTGCTTTGAAGGGTGCTTGTGAAATTGAATCCTTGTTTAAAAAGTTTGAAGATTGTGATGATTCAGTTTATAGACCTGAAAATTTTGCTATCCTTAAATATTGCTATGATAATTATAAATACAATTACGATTTGATATATTTATTAAGAATAACTCCGCTGTCCAAGAAGAGACTAATATTTTGCAGGAGTCTATGGAAGAAGAAATTGATGAAACTGTGAGCTCATTGGATGAAAAAGATGATGAGGAGAGTGAAGAACAAACGGAGGAAGAGCGGATTACCTACCCGTGCCCACCTTCTACTGAGAGTAACTCTTCAACTCATACATTATTTAATGCCCCCTCGTTCTTACCGAAGGATGAATGC
Source organism: Triticum aestivum (assembly GCF_018294505.1). Taxonomy (NCBI): domain Eukaryota; kingdom Viridiplantae; phylum Streptophyta; class Magnoliopsida; order Poales; family Poaceae; genus Triticum; species Triticum aestivum. Next base: position 437,788,574 of record NC_057814.1, read on the forward strand.
TATGATAATTGCTATGCTCCCGTTGATTCATTTGAAATATCCCTTTTTAACGAACTTGATGCTTGTTATGCTTGTGGCCAAGATGCCAATTTGAATTATGCTTATGGAGATGAACTTGCTATTGTTCCTTTTGTTAAACATGAAATTGTTGCTATTGCACCCACACATGATAGTCCTATTATCTTTTTGGATTCTCCAAACTACACTATATCGGAGAAGTTTGCTCTTGTTAGGGATTATATTGATGGGTTGCCTTTTACCGTTGCACATGATGATTTTGATGAATATAATATGCATGTGCTTCTTGCTCCTACTTGCAATTATTATGAGAGGAACTATGTCTCCACCTCTCTATGTTTCCAACATGATAAAATTGCAAGAAACTGATTATGCTATGTATTGGCCTTTACTTGATGTGCATGAATCGTTCTTGTATGACATGCCGATGCATAGGAAGAGAGTTAGACTTCGTCATTGCATGATATATGTCGCTTTGTGCTCACTACTAAATGCTAAATCATTGTTGATTCAAATTGGCTTTGATATACCTTGGGATCCGGGTGGATTCATTACTTGAGCACTTTATGCCTAGCTTAATGGCTTTAAAGAAAGCGCTACCAGGGAGACGATCCGGAAGTTTTAGAGAGTCATTTATTTCTATTGAGTGCTTTTATAAAGTTTAAAAACAAAAAAAATATAGAGGGGGACACAAAACTTTTCAAAAAGGGAAGTGAAAGTGAGAGAGACAAGCATTGTTGAAGTGGGGGAGCTCCTTGAACTTTGTTCATGCTCACGGAAACTTTGTGAATCTTAATTACAGAAAAATTTCAATAAAAATAATTATCCCCTTGTACAATTCCATTGTATTATAAAAATAATGTGCCAAGATTTTCCTTTAGGATGATTAGATTATTTGTTGGTTTGTGCGGTACAAAAACAGAAACTTTTGTTCCCAAAAATACAATTTTTTAAATTCACTGGAACATGATAAAATTCTGAAACTTTCTGCACAGTCTTGCTATACAAATTGTTTATTTCGTCCTAATTTTTCAGAATTTTTTGAGTTACAGAAGTATGGTGAATGTTCAGATCTTTACAAACTGTCCTGTTTTCATAGATTGCTGTTATAGCTTCATTATTTGCGTATGTTTGAAATCTTGTTGAGCCCCCTTTGACTTGGGGCTATAGAATTGTGATAGCATACCGTGGGTAATGTTTGATTATAATTATACAATAATTTTATGGCAGCACATGATGGGATTTGACTGTTATATTCACTAACCCCGCCACTAAAAGTTTCTGTTGAGTTATGTGTGGATGAAGTGATCAAAGATTAAGGAGGTCTCGATATGAGTAGAAGGAGGACAGGCAAGAGATCAAGCTTGGGGAGGCCCGAGTCACCCCAAGTAAATATTCAAGGATACTCAAGCGTCTAAGCTTGGGGATGCCCCGGAAGGCATCCCATCTTTCTTCAACAAGTACCGGTATGTTTTCGGCTTCGTTTCGTTCGTGTGATATGTGCAAATCTTGGAGCGTCTTTTGTGTTTAATTATCACTTTTCTTTTATGCACCATGCTGGTATGAGATAGTCCATGGTTGATTTGTAGAATGATCATTGCACTTCACTTATATCTTTTGAGTATGGCCTTGTAGAATGCTTCATGTGCTTCAGTTATATCATTTGAAGTTTGGATTGTCTGTTTCTCTTCACATAGAAAACCGTTATTTGAAGAATGCTCTTTTGCTTCACTTATATTTGTTAGAGCATGATCTTTTGTAGAAAGAATTAAACTCTCATGCTTCACCTATATCTATTTAGAGAGTCAAAAGGAATTGGTCAATTGCATGGTTAGTCATGAAATCCTACATAAAACTTATGGATCACTGAATATGATATGTTTAATTCCTTGGAATAGTTTTGCGATATAGAGATGGAATATGTGGGAGGTACTAGTAAACGGTTATGGTTAGTAAGAATATTGGTGTTAAGGTTTGTGATTCCCAAAGCATGCATGTATAGTCTATCGTTATGCTATAAAGTTGGAGCATGATTTATTATTGATTGTCCTCCTTATGAGTGGCGGTCGGGGACGAGCGATGGTCTTTTCCTACAAATCTATCCCCCTAGCGGCATGCGTAGTAGTACTTTGCTTTGAGGGCTAATAAAATTTTGCAATAAGTATATGAGTTCTTTATGACTAATGCGAGTCCATGGATTATACGCACTCTTACCTTTCCACAATTTGCTAGCCTCTACTGTACCGTGCATTGCCCTTTCTCACATCGAGACGTGGCGCAAACTTTGCAGGTGCATCCAAACCCCGTGATATGATACGCTCTATCACACATAAGCCTTATTATATCTTCCTCAAAACAGCCACCATACCTACCTATTATGGCTTTTCCATGACCATTCCAAGATATATTGCCATGCAACTTCCACCGCTTCCGTTTTATGACTTGAGCATTCATTGTCATATTGCTTTGCATGATCATATAGCTGACATAGTAGTTGTGGCTTAGCCACCGTTCATCATTTTTCATACATGTTACGCTAGATCATTGCACATCCTGGTACATGCCAGAGGCATTCATATAGTCATATTTTGTCATAGGCATCGAGTTGTAATTTTTATTTCTTTTGAGTTATAAGTAAATAGAAGTGTGATGATCATCATTATTCATTTTTAGAGCAGTGCCCCAGTGAGGAAAGGATGATGGAGACTATGATTCCCCCACAAGTCGGGATGAGACTTCGGACAATGAGAGAAAAAGAAAAATAAAAAAATGGAAGAAGAAAGAAAAAGAAAGAAAGAAAGAAAAAAAAGAAAAAGAAAAATAAATAAATAAACAAGGAGAGAAGGGGCAATGTTAGTATCCTTTTCCACACTTGTGCTTCAAAGTAGCACCATGTTTTTCATATAGATACTCTCCTATGTTGTCACTTTCATACACTAATGGGAATTTTTCATTATAGGATTAGATGCACACCCACTTAGTTTCATATTGAGCTTTCATACACTTATAGCTCTTAGTGCATTCATTGCATGGCAATCCCTACTCCTCACATTGATATTGATTGATGGGCATCTCCATAGCCCGTTGGTTAGCCGCGTCGGTGTGAGACTTTCTTAACTTTTTGTCTTCTTTATATTTACCCCTATCATCATACTCTATTCCACCTATAATGATATATCCATGGCTTGTGCTCATGTGTTGCGTGAGGGTTGAAAAAGCTGAAGCGCGTTAAAAAGTATGAACCAATTGCTCGGCTTGTCATCGGGGTTGTGCATGATAAATACTTTGTGTTAAGAAGACGAAGCATGACAAGACTATATGATTTTGTAGGGATAGCTTTCTTTAGCGTTGGTATTTGGAAAGACATGATTGTTTGTTGGGATGCCTGAGTATTGATTTCTTTATGTCAAATTATAGACTATTGCTTTGAATCACTTATGTCTGAATATTCATGCCATGATTAGATATATGATCAAGTTTATGCTAGGTACAATTCCACATCAAAAATTATCTTTTTTATCATTTACCTACTCGAGGACGAGCAGGAATTAAGCTTGGGGATGCTGATACGTCTCCGTCGTATCTATATTTTTGATTGTTTCATGCCAATATTATACAACTTTCACATACTTTTGGCAAGTTTTTATATGATTTATTGGACTAACCTATTGATCCAGTGCCCAGTGCCAGTTCCTGTTTTCTTCACGTTTTTTTTTGTATCACAAAGTATCCATATCAAACGAAGTCCAATTGCAATAAAATTTCATGGAGAATTATTTTGGAATATATGTGATTTTTGGGAGTTGTAATTACCATAAACGATGCCCACACAGCCCACAAGACACCAGGGCACGCCAGAGGCCCCTGGCACGTGGTGGTGGGTTGTGACCTCCTCGAACGTCGATTGGAGCTCTACTCCGGGGGCACGGAAGCTTATATCCGGAAAAAAATCATGTTAAAATCCCAGCACAATTGGAGTTACGGTTCTCCCGGAATATAAGAAACGGTTTTCGGCCAGATCTGGGGAACGCGAAACAGAAGAGAAGAGAGAAGGAGATCCAATCTTGGAGGGGCTCCCGCTCCTCCGTCGCCATGGAGACCAAGGACCAGAGGGGGAACTCTCCTCCCATCTATGGGGAGGCCAAGGAAGAAGAAGAATGAGGGGGGCTCTCTCTCCCCCTCGCTTCCGGTGGCGCCTGTAACGCCCACGATGCGGCTATATCTCCCACGTGTCGAGGCAGGACTTAGAGGCATAACCGCATTGTGGTTTTGTCGCAAGAAGGGTCATCTTCACACAATCCCATGTAATGAACAAGAATGGGATAACGAGAGTTGGCTTACAATTGCCACTTCACACAATACATAAATATAATTCATACATCATCCAAAATCCACACATAGACCGACTACGGTCAAATCCAAATGAAAATAAGATAACCCCAAATGCTAGATCCCCGATCGTCCCAACTGGGCTCCACTACTGATCATCAGGAAAAGAAACATAGTAACGACCATGTTCCTCATCGAACTCCCACTTGAGCTCGGTTGCGTCATCTGCACTGGCATCGGCACCTGCAACTGTTTTGGTAGAATCTGTGAGTCACGAGGACTTAGCAATCTCACACCCGCGAGATCAAGACTATTTAAGCTTATAGGAAAAGGATGGTGTAATGAGGTGGAGCTGCAGCAGGCACTAAGCATATATGGTGGCTAACATACGCAAGTGAGAGCGAGAAGAGAAGCAACGCAACGGTCGAGAAGCTAGAAATGATCAAGAAGTGATCCTGAAACTACTTACGTTCATGCATAACACAAACCGTGTTCACTTCCCGGACTCCGCCGAGAAGAGACCATCACGGCTACACACACGGTTGATGTATTTTAATTGGGTCAAGTGACAAGTTCTCTACAACCGGACATTAACAAATTCCCATCTGCCTCATAAACGCGGGCACGGCTTTCGAAAGATAATACCCTGCAGGGGTGTCCCAACTTAGCCCATTATAAGCTCTCACGGTCAACGAAGGATAAACCTTCTCCCGGAAAGACCCGATCAGTCTTGGAATCCCGGTTTACAAGACATTTCGACAATGGTAAAACAAGACCAGCAAAGCCGCCCGATGTGCCAACAAATCCCGATAGGAGCTGCACATATCTCGTTCTCAGGGCACACCGGATAAGTCAAGCTATGAGTAAAACCAGGCCTCGATTTTCCCCGAGGTGGCCCCGCAGGCTGCTCGGTTCGGACCAACACTCAAAGGAGCACTGGCCCAGGGGGGTTAAATAAAGATGACCCTCGGGCTCGCGAAAACCCAAGGGAAAAGGCTTAGGTGGCAAATGGTAAAACCAAGGTTGGGCCTTGCTGGAGGAGTTTTATTCAAGGCGAGCTGTCTAGGGGGTCCCATAAATCACCCAACCGCGTAAGAAACGCAAACTCAAGGAACATAATACCGGTATGACGGAAACTAGGGCGGCAAGAGTGGAACAAAACACCAGGCATAAGGCCGAGCCTTCCACCCTTTACCAAATATATATAGATGCATTAATTAAATAAGAGATATTGTGATATGCCAACATAACCATGTTCCAACATGGAACCAACTTCAACTTCACCTGCAACTAGCAACGCTATAAGAAGGGCTCAGCAAAAGCGGTAACTTAGCCAAACAACGGTTTGCTAGGAAAGGACGGTTAGAGGCTTGACATGGAAAATATGGGAGGCATGATATAGCAAGTGGTAGGTAGCGCGGCATGGCAATATAACGAACAACTAGCAAAGCAAAGATAGAAGTGATTTCGTGGGTATGGTCATCTTGCCTGCAAGGTTCTCAGAGTTGTCGAAAGCTTGATCCTCGTAAGCGTACCCAACAGGTTTCTCGTTCACGAACTCATCTCCCGGCTCTACCCGAAACAAGAACACAAGCACGGAACCACAATCAAACACGGGAAATGCACAAGCAACATGATGCAAAACATGCATGATATGCGAGATATGATATGCGATGCATATGCGTGCTCCGGAAGAAAAATAATGAACAAGGCAGTAACATGGCAAACCAAGTATGCCACTGGAAAGATGAGATGATTTCGGTCGAAATCGATATAAAGATCACCGGAAACGGATGCACGGTTTGCAAATGGCAAGCAAAACAAGAATGACACGAATCTGCGATTAACAACATGATAGCACTTAGAATGCAACAAGTAACTATGCTACAACACTCCAACATAGCAACAAAATATATGGCAGTAAACTAAAGGAGATGCTTGACAGAAGATGAACACTGAGCTACGGCTAGATCACACCACAGGAGGTTTAAACAAGCATGGAAAAAGTGCAAAAGATAAAAGGTTCACAGACTTGGTGAAATTACTGGACATGGCTGAAACAACATCAGGTAGCAATGTTCAGAGCATGAAACCAACATGCTAAAGGAACTTAACATAGCAAAATAAGGCATGGTATGAATCTACTAAATTCATAGAATAAACGTCCCTTACTGACCATGAGCCAGAAAGGACCAGAAGATATGATGGCACTCATGTAAACATAGCAAGTTTCGTTAACAGGTTTCAGACAGCAGAAAACAGAGCATGGCAGAAACAGTAATATGAAGGCATCTTGGTGAGCTTGATGCACTCACCACAAGGCAATGCATGACAAAACAAGCATACCTACAGCAATATGGCATGTTTATGAAGCTATCCATGGCAAGAGAAAATACATAGCATGTATGAAACAACTACAACAACCTTGGCAAAATTGAATATCATGTTAAGAATCTGCCAGGAATATTTTATAGCAAAAGTAGAACAAGATTAAGACATGCTATGGCACTCCATAATTGCAAACAAAGGCATGAATGGGTAGAGCACAACTATATCTACAAAACATCCTAAATGAACATGCCCAAAAGGAGCATGAATCTCTCTGTAGCCACATCGATACATAGTAACAAAATAATAGCAGTCACAGACTTGGTAAAAATAATACCAAGTCTCTGAAAACAGAAATATCACGAAGCCTAGTTTGCATGCTTGTGCTAGTCACCACATAGATCACAAAAATACATGGCATACACCTCTGTAAGATGGCATGGCATACATAAAAACACATGTAGAGCTCATGCCCATAAGATGCACACATCAAATGCAACAAAAAATAACAAATCATCAAGTTCTGATAAGTAACAGCAGTTAACAGCAGTTAGCACTCTTGCACCAGAGATTTGGGCATCAAGATGGACTCAAAAGAACATGTCAAAATGGAACAAAATTAAGAGCATATCGAGGCGAACATTTCGATATATCACACGCACGAAACGGAGCTATGTGCAGAGAGTTATGATGCGATGAACAGGAGCATATTATGCAAATATTACGGGACTTGGAGAAAAACCCTAGTCTCAGATCGAGATCTGGCTCGTCGGCGCACAGCTCGAGGATGGCCGGAGGAAGGAGAGGTCGGCCGGCCGGAGGGAGAGGGAGGAGACGGCGGCTCGGGGCGCGGCGGAGTCGGCGTTCTCGGCGCGGGGAGGCGGCGCGCC